>NC_041393.1:11592403-11607019 GCF_002162155.2 Triticum dicoccoides
CCAACGGGCACCCACCGCACCCTCCCCCGCTCCACCGCCGCCGCCGATGATATTTTCAAGTAACAAATTTGAACATATTTTTAAAAAATTATTACTATTTTTATAAAAAATATTACTGTTATGATTTAAACAAGTTTGAACATATTTAAACACAAATAAATATAAAAATCAGCATTTAAAATGCATAAAAATATTATAGGGGAGCCTAGGAATCGAACCCAGGACCTCCTCGTGTGTGTGCTGCGTGCTGACCAGTCGGGCTAGTGGGTGGGTTCTATTGTAGATAGGGCTAGGTTTTAGATATGGCTAGTGGGCTAGATTAAAACAAAATTCTAATGGTGCGCCATTAGAATAGTCGTACTTATGGCGCACGACGGGGTGGTGCGCCATTAGAAAGCTTCCCCCCACACTAAATCCCCAATCTCTCTAATCTCTCCCCTGCCTCATCGATCTCACCCGCTGCCCCCCGTGTTCGCCGTCCCCCTCACCGCCCCCCTCACCTCCTTCGCCGTCCCCAAGCAGCGCGGCCAGTCCGGACTAGGGAGGAGTGCCCCGACGGGCTGGGAAACTGCTGCTGCCAAGTGACTCTCGAGGAGAACCGCTGCCGCAGATCGAGGAGGACCGCCACCGTAGATCGAGGACCACCGCACCGACCAACCTCCTTGCTCATGCCACCCGAACCCGCCCGGCTCTCCCCGACGCCGGCGCGCTAGCCAGCAGGTGAGTGAGGCGACCCTACCCCAATCCCATCTCCTAGTTGCCACGGCCTCGCCTGGCACTCCGAGCAATCCGTAAGCGCCGCCTGCCCCAACACTCCACCCCTCCCTCCTTCTTCCCCAGCCCGCCCTGCTGCGTATTCGTACCGAATCCGTCCCCTGCTCCTCCGGGCCTGCGAAATCAGAGCAGATTTATACTGGTCGTCTGTTGATTGAATGCCATGGCTACGCTCTGACACGATGCGTAGGTGGGTGGGCTGGCGCGTGAGAGGGCGGATGCGGCCGTGTGATTAGTTGTCGTGTTGATGCGCAGGTGCCAGGGCATGATCGGTACAGCGCGTAGCTGGGGGCAGGGTGCGATCCAAGGATCTCTATGTGTGTTCTTCCATGTTTATAGTGGGGAAAACCTGAGACCTAGCCATGTCATTTTGGACTAAGTTAGGGCTCCCTGTGGCTGTTGGTTTTACCTGCAGTGGTGGAGGATCTTGTATTCACAATGTTGGTTCAGTACTCTGTATTATGTTGTTGAAGCCAGAGTCTGTGTTTTTCTAGAACAAAAACATGTGAGGCATGCCTGCTATTTACTTGAGCAACAAATGGGAACTGAGTTTGCTTTTGGACAGCCCTTTGATGTCTAGTGCAGTGAGTATCCTTGTTATAGTTAGAATTTAGTATAGCATGGCTACAGATTGCCTTAGTTTTTGGGTAAACTGAGAATTTGATGCATTTTTGTTGAGCTGCTAGTCAGTTCTTGGGAATTACATGCCTGCATTTATGTGGGGCATATGGCCATAAAGTAACTATTCCATCAAATTGTGAGCTTAATATATTTTAATTGGGCTGGTCAGTATTATCACACTATTTGTAACCATCAATGCGACTCAATGATCAGGTGTGCAATAAACGTATATTTTGTCTTTTAGGTGAGGTATAGAATGAAGGATGAGTAGGAAACCTGTTGGCTCTTCTTGATGTATCTGGCCGCAATGAAAAATGGAAACCTATACTTGTGACACTATGTGGTTGTACATAAATCTGGTTTGCTTACTTAAATAAAACATTATTGGCAAGTGCAGTCTTGTTACTCCTAGGTATCTACAAATGAGTAGATGAATATTTGTTACTCCAAGAATGGGAACACTTGGTCCATATTCATTTGCAGTGAACATACATTTTCACTGTTCTTATATTATTTGCTTGATGTCAGATTATGCTATGAGGATATTAGTCTAAGCCCAGTCTTGGATGCATTGTTTTATCCTGCGGTGGTTAAACCGGTTCTGAAAATTATCTAGTTTGACCTGTACTTGTCCAGCTATCATAATCTATTCTCTGACCATGGCAGTAGCTGGCATTTTTTTATGATAATTTCAGTATATATCTTACTGTTCTTTGCTGATCTCGTTGTATTTTCAATTCACAGGCAACTCTCTGACGAAGTCTCCTCTAGGTAATATATGTCTCATGCTTTCTAATGAGTACTAGTATACTGACTAAACTATCCACTTGCTATGCTTAGCTGCTCTGTTGTCTGAATCATGACACTTTGCCAGCTGAAACATGCCTATCACACTGTCGCCGCATTGCTCAACTAAAAACACAAATATTTGTAGTTTTTGCCTGTCATAATGCAACTAAGCATACTAGTCTCAACTAAGCATACTAGTTTTTTGTAGTGAGACAGTAAGATAGTGAGACAGTAAGAAGGAAACTTCCCAGATTATGTAGAAAGAAAATACTTGGTTTGACAGCAAGTACCATGACATGAATCAAAAAACATATGGGTTGCTGTATCTCCACCAGTTTGGGTTGGTGAATGTGGATGATTTTTTTATCCTGTGAACTCATTGTACTGCTACAAGAATTTGTTATCATCATGGTGTAATTTTGTTAAAATTCTGGGTTTGTTAGATAGTGGCTACACTAATCTAGAGTGGTACAATTTTCCTTCCCATTTGGTATCATCATGTTAAGTGTATACAGTTATAACATCATGTGGGTTTTTTAAGTCTGTTTACAGCTCATGTGTGTTTTAAGATCATGTGGGTTGGTGAATGTGGATGATTTTTTTATCCTGTGAACTTGAATGTTGCAATGCTGTTTTCTTTAGAGGCTACTCTCAAAAACTTGAGCTACTGTCTTGCAAAGATGATGATCATCTTGCTACTTTGCTGGGTTTTGTCTCCGACCATTGTGTCGTGATGAATTTGAGGGTACCCGAGTTGCCCTTGAGTTTGCCGGAATATCGATTAACTTCTGTTCCGGCAAATTCGGGTACTCCATATGTCCTATTTTCAGCAAAGGTCATGCTATAATTTTCCGTGAATTTTAGCATGACTTTGCTAAAAATAGGACATATGGGGTATTTGCGACTAATGCATGGGCCGGGGTATCTTAGTACTTAGTTAAGTAGGATCAACTGCCCTGCCATTCTTGCTGCATTAAACCATAGGTGGTAATAGAGACAAGTTATTAGGCCCATCTTAGAATTCTCCTTAGCATCGATAAACCCTAGATGATAAACCCAACATAGGTGGCAATAGAGCCAAGTGATTAGTGCCAAGTGATTAGGCCCAACCTAGGGTGCCTCGGCATCGATAAACCGTAAATGATGAAAACTTAACTTGGCTGCCCCGGATGACTTGGTGTCGATGAGAACCTAAATGATGTACGCTTAGGCTTTTAGGGTGCCTCGATGTCGACAAACCCTAAATGATGAGACCATGATCTTGTTCCTTGACAATAACCAACTTTTTGACCAAACTTTTTTCCTATTTAGAGCGAAACATGGCCCACAACAATGAGGCCGGTGGTTCGGGCGGCAAGCAATTCTGGGAGCTGTCCCAGGAGATGGAGGAACAACCTCACCGCTATGAGGACGCCGCGGAAGACACCGATCCTGATTACACAACCCCTAGTGGTGTCGGGGATGACACCACTGATGGTGCCGGCGAGGATGCCACCATTGATGATGGCGGCACACACATAGATGGAAGCCAACCGAAGAAGCAAAGGAAGGACCGGCGCCCGAATGCGCTCCGCACCCTCAAGGAGGAATTCACTCAAGTGGACTCCGACGGGAATCCAACGGAGCCCAAACATATAGTCAAGGGGTACTCGGTTCAGCTCGGTTGCATTCTTCGGAGCACCACCTCGATCAACACGGAGAACCTTAGGCATAAGGACCGAGGGAATTTGCACAACCTCCTCTTCACAAAGCTGCACGAATGATACAAGTTCCCCGCCGAATTTGAAAACACACGCCTCTCAGGGAATAAAGTGAACAATGCCGCCCTCACGAAGATAAGCATGGACCTATCTACTTGGAAAAGTGCGGTGAAGAGAATGATTGATAAAGGTGATAGTTATGAGAAGATCAAGGCGAAATATCCTTTGATGAGCGAAGATGAGTACAAGGAGTTCAAGATCAAGTGCGAGAGCAGTGCAACCTCCGAATCAAGTCAGTGGGGGAAAGAAATGCGAGAGTTGAACTTAGGGGAACACAAACTCGGTCCCAGCGGTTACAGAGTGGCGGAGCCTATATGGGACAAGGAGGACGCGGAGCATGCCGAGCAAGGCCTACAGCCCCGCTTCGAGAAATACAGCGGTGACAAGCAGACCAGGAACTATGTCAGGGCCCGGTACAAGGAGGACCCGATAACAAAGGAGCTTACCACGGATCCGAAGACCAGGGCGCTTGAGCTTCTTTTGGTAAGGAATACACCCCCGCGTAATTAGCTCCATATGGTTGCACTCTAATTAATGCCCAATATTTCTAAATGGTTCACGTTCCTTTCGCAGGACACTGAAACCAGTAGCGCGGGGTCGTCTAAGAGCTCCCCTTTCGACACCTCTTTAAATAGGGCGTTGAATGTAATGAAAAACAAGGATAAGCTCACTAAGCCGACGTCAGCTGGTCGTGTGGCCGGCAAAGGCTTGTCCACAAAATGGGGGTCATACTATACCGCTGGTGTGCGGAAGGAGAAAAAGACCAGCTCGGAAAGCCAGACGCGCGAGGTTGAAGAACTCAAGGCACAAGTGGCACGGATTCCGGGGCTTGTCCAAGAGCAAGTGCAACAACAACTTGGAACGACGCTCAATGCCATGGTGCCTATGTTGATTCATGGGCTGACGATGTGGATTGCGGGCGGCCAACAGAGGCCTCCCCCGGTTCCCAGCTTCACGGCCAGCAACTCTCACAGCGCGCAGGCGGCGCCATTGGTGTCTCTGGCGGCGGCGCCATTGGTGTCTCCGGCGGAGGCGGTATTCGTGTCTCCGGCGTCGGCACGGGCATTGGAGCTCAATGCACCCGGGTGTACGCCGGCCGGCACCTTGCCAACAAGCGCCTCCTCCGTCAGTTGCACGCCCGCCGTTGGCGGTGCCTCGACATTAGCCGAGCTCGACGGCATCACGGTAACTAAGCCTCTCGGCCGATGACTTCATCTCCTTGCCTTTGACTGGGCATCCCTGATGCCCTGTACATGTTTTCGTAGGCCACCGCCGACGTTCCTTGCACTCTTCTGCATTTCGTGGGCGCCGAGTTGGTCGATGTCGCCAAGGGCAGAATTGTTCAACCGGGCAACCCCATGTTCCACGGTAATCCGATGCCACCCACAATGTATAGGGTTGAAGTGGTTCGGGTGCTGCCAGGCTGCGACGAGTTGTTACCTCCGATTCGACCCGCTGGGGCCGACGAAGAAGATGAGATGACCCTCAGTGCCTGCGTAAACTGGTCCCTGCTTTGGCCGAAGAGCCAGATTCGTTTGGGGGCGGGGGACACCACCCCACAGACAAGACCGCCAGTCGTGCCGGCGCCAAGCCATGGCAAGAACGCCGCAACGCTACCAAACCTGCCGGACATCCCTACGTCACAGGATCCGTACAACCCTATGGCACAGGATCCGGATGGCGACGACAACGACGATTGTACATTTACCAACGTTGATAAGTACTTTGGCGAACATGGGTATGCTGACGAGTTATGCAGGCCTCTTTCTCAAGAACCCAACCAAGACAACCGCGATCTAGCTGGTACGGCGGAGAATTCCAATTGCAACAGGCGTCGTCTGGCGTTCAGTTCTCAGGACACGCCTCCAGCTCCCGCTGCGCCGAGCCTCAGATAGCTGAGGTGCGAAATATTATCAGCCCCTACACGCTCAAGAAGGCGGTCTGTGAGCAGAACTCGGTCCCATTACAGGAGATCAAGAAGAATGGACGGAAACGAAAGACTAACAAGGGCGCCGGTGCGAGCCAGCCGGCACCGAGTTCGATCCGTGCTCAGGATGGGCCACCTTCACCTAAGGATATCTCGAGGAGGGTGCATGTGGCGGGTAGGGTGATGCTACCGCCAAATATGCTGAATGCTGCAACCGGTGCTATGCGGAGTCTGCACGACAGTGTTCTTTCTTTGGAGAAGCGGCGTCTTAGAGAGAAGGATGTGGCATACCCGGTTTTCGTGGCCAAGGTGCCAGAGGGCAAGGGCTTTGTGGATGGCGACATCGGGGGTACGATCGTCCTGCAGTTTGATGACATCTTTGCTATGTTTAACCTTCATCCGCTACACTACACCTTCATTCAGCTGTTTTTGCTGAGTATGGAGATGCAGATAGACAAGACCCCGGACATCGTGATAGTCGACCCCTTCTACATGCGTGCCAAGCACTTGAGAAGCGCTGGGGACCGCCAAGTTGCGAGTTCACACCTCGAAGGCGTCATTCTGGCAAACCCAGATAAGGATAACTTCCTTGTGGCTTACTTTCCCGAGTAAGTCATCCCTTAACCGCCCCGTAACATATGATTTCTTAGATTTCGATCGTTCTTTTTTTCTAACATTCCGTGTTCTGTGCAGTGACACACATTGCACACTCATCCTCTTAAGCCCGAAATATTCCATGGCCACGTATTTCGACCCGAACCGTAACTCCAACATAGACTACACAAATGTCAAGAAAGTTCTTGATGATGTTCTCCCCGGCTACACCAAATCTTGAGGCACCTTCACCAGGGCAGTTCGTAAGTATGGCAAGCACATGTTCTCACACAATACGAAGTTCTGCTCCGTCAAGCAGCCGCCTGGCGGTCAGAAGGATGCCTACTACGCCCTCCATCACATGCGGGCGATCGTAAGGGACCATCATCAATTTCTGCTACCAGATAATCTCAAAGATTGGGCCGCGAGCTTGTCGGCAGTCCAGGACGCGGACCTCAGACAAGAATTCTTTCGCATCCAGTCGGAGTTTGCCGACATCATCCATCAAGATGTCCTTCATACCCCGGGGCAGTTCTTCCTCAGATATCAACCGTCCAACAGTGAGATAGATGAAACGCTACAAATGCAGGGTGACAACGACCGCGATTTCATGACCATCACGACAGATGGCGGCTTCATCCATGTTCCTGTCCGATGAGTCGAGTCGAAAGTAGTGATGTGTAGTTTTGAAACATTGATTGGCTCATGTTGTAATTATACTTTAATGAATTCGTATGTCTCTTTGGTTTGGACAGTCGTTCAACTTAGATGTAATCGATGCTATTTATTAGTAGGACCATGAATCCTGCTATTAATGTCTTGCTTTTCTCTTCCGATCCTTTTGTGGCATACTTACATATTGCTTATGTATTGTCTGTTGTTTGGCTTGTGCAAAGAGATGCCATCGTATTTCGTGTACAAGGGTAAGGTTCCCGGAGTCTACGACGACTGGGAGGAGTGTCAGAGACAGGTTCACCGTTTCAGCGGTAACAGTTACAAAGGGTACAACACTAGGGCGGAGGCCGAATGTAGATATGCCCGCTATCTAGCGGGAGAGACGAGGGAGCGTGGGAGGAACCGGATGAAGACCAATGTGATCGCGATGATGCTCATCGTGATGACCACAGCTCTCTTCTATGTGAAGGTAGTTTAGATGATCGATATCGACTTGTAATGTGAAGGCAAACTCGATACTTGCAGTCTTGAGACTCGTAATGTTTTATCTTTGTTCGGTGTTTTGAATTCGGAGACTAATATGATGAATTGTATTCAAAGACTAATTTTCTGTTGTATTCAATGAATCTGATGTTGCTGTGTGCCGCTGTCTATATTCTGTCCAATAATATATTTTGTAACCTGTGCAAAAATCACAAAAGCAAAAAAAAAATAAAACCTAATATTCATACTAATGGCACACCACACAAGACACTAATGGCGCACTGTGATCATCACACTAATGGCGCATTAACTGCTGGTGCGCCATTACAATGCCAAAGCACATGGGTACATATGGCCCCTTGGGAGGCATTCTAATGGCGCACTGCAGGCTATACTTATGGCGCACTACGTGGTGCGCCATTAGTACACCAGATACTAATGGCGCACCGGTGGTGCGCCATTAGAATTTAATTCTAATGGCGTGATGCCAGTGGCGCACCGGTAGTGCGCCATTAGAAGGCAAATTCGGTGCGCCACTAGTATTCCTTTTCCTAGTAGTGAAGGTGTTATTCTAGTACGAACTCTAGGGCTGTTTGTGACCCTCATAGGAATAGCCCAACGGATTGATTGGAAAGAATAACTTTGAGGTGGTTTCGAACCCTACCATAAGCTCGTCATTCGTTCTCCTCTATTAGTGACTTCGGAGTGACGCTTTGTTGCATGTTGAGGGATAGTTATGTGATCCAATTATGTTAGTATTGTTGAGAGGACTTACACTAGTGAAAGTATGAACCCTAGGCCTTGTTTCCACACATTGTAATACCATTTACGCTCACTTTTATCACTTGCTACCTTGCTGTTTTTATATTTTCATATTACAAATACCTTTATCTACTATCCATATACCACTTGTTTCACCATCTCTTCGCCGAACTAGTGCACCTATACAATTTACCTTTGTATTGGGTGTGTTGGGGACACAAGAGACTCGTTGTTATTTGGTTGCAAGGTTGCTTGAGAGAGACCATCTTCATCCTACGCCTCCTACAGATTGATAAACCTTAGGTCATCCACTTGAGGAAAATTTGCTACTGTCCTACAAACCTCTGCACTTGGAGGCCCAACAACGTCTACAAGAAGAAGGTTGTGTAGTAGACATCAAGCTCTTTTCTGGCGCCGTTGCCGGGGAGGTTAGCGCTTGAAGGTATATCTTTAGATCTTGCAATCGAGTCTTTTCGTTTCTTGTTTTATCACTAGTTTAGTTTATAAAAGAAAAATACAAAAAAATGGAATTGAGTTTGTCTCATACGCTTCATCTATTTAATATCTTTCGTGAGTATGATGGAAAGGATAATTGTGCTCAAGTGCTAGAAGAAGAAATCTATAAAATGTTTGGCACTAAATATTTGAATGATGAGCATGATTGCAATGTTGTTAGTATGAATTCCTTGAATATCCATGATGCTAATGATATGCAAAGCCACAAGCTTGGGGAAGCTATGTTTGATGAAGATGATATTTTTTGTCCCCCAAGTTTTAATGAGCAAATTTATTATGATGAAAGCATGCCTCCTATCTATGATGATTATTGTGATGACATGTATGCTTTAAAGAATAATTATAACCATGAAACTTGTCATCTTGATCTTAATTTTGAATCACATGATAGTTATTTTGTTGAGTTTGCTCCCATTATTATTCATGAGAAGAATTTTGCATATGTGGAAAGTAGTAAATTTTCTACGCTTGTAGATCATGAAAAGAATGCTTTAGGTGCTTGTTATATTGTTGAATTCATTCATGATTCTACTGAAAATTATTATGATGGAGGAACAGATGCTTGTAGGAATTGCAATAATATCAAGTTTCCTCTCTATGTGCTTAGAATTTTGAAGTTATGCTTGTTTTACCTTCCTATGCAAGTTGATTCTTGTTCCCACAAGTTGTTTGCTCACAAAATCCCTATGCATAGGAAGTGGGTTAGACTTAAATGTGCTAATCATATTCTTCAAGATGATCTCTTTATGTTACAATTCTTATCCTTTATGTGAGCATCCTTGAAATCATCATGCCTAGCTAGGGGCGTTAAACGATAGCGCTTGTTGGGAGGCAACCCAATTTTATTTTTTTTCCTTGCTTTTTGCTACTGTTTAGTAATAAATAATCCATCTAGCCTCTGTTTAGATGTGGTTTTATGCATTTAATTATTTTTTGTGCCAATAAAAACCTTTGGGAAGACTTGAGGAAAGTCTTGTTGATCATGCTGTCAAAAACAGAAACTTTAGCACTCACGAGAATTGCTGCCATTTTTATTTGCAGAGTGCTATTTAGTTAATTATTTTTGAAGATGATTAATAGATAAATTCCTCAGGTCCATCAATTTATTCGAGAATTTTATGACTTCCAGAAGTATACGTTTGATTCAGATTACTACAGACTGTTCTGTTTTTGACAGATTCTGTTTTTCATGTGTTGTTTATTTATTTTGATGAATCTATGGATAGTAATATAGTTTATAAACCATAGAGAAGTTGGAATACAGTAGGTTTAACACAAATATAAACAAAGAATGAGTTCATTACAGTACCTTTAAGTGGTGATTTATTTTCTTATACTAACGGAGCTTACGAGTTTACGGTTAAGTTTTGTGTTGTGAAGTTTTCAAGTTTTGGATAAGGATTCGATGGACTATGGAATAAGGAGTGGCAAGAGACTAAGCTTGGGGATGCCAAAGGGACCCCAAGGTAATATTCAAGGACAACCAAGAGCCTAAGCTTGGGGATGCCCCGGAAGGCATCCCCTCTTTCGTCTTCACTGGTAGAAAAAGGGCCTATAGTCCCGGTTCGTAAGGGCCTTTAGTCCCGGTTCCGGAACCGGGACTAAAGTGTCGGTACTAATACCTCCCCCCTTTAGTCCCGGTTCAATCCAGAACCGGGACTAAAGGCCCTCCACGTGGGCAGTGCGCAGAGCCCAGTCAGGAGACCCTTTGGTCCCGGTTGGTGGCACCAACCGGGACCAATAGGCATCCACGCGTCAGCACTTCTGTGGCTGGGGTTTTTGTTTTTTTTTGAAAGGGGGGGGGGGTTGGAGGTTTTGCGGGGTTAATTTAGGTGTTTCATATATTGTGTTAGCTAGTTATAATTAATAGAGAGAAGTGTCCTCTCTTATGTCCGTGCTTGGTCGACGCTATGTACTATACATACGTATATAGAGAGGACTAGACACGCTAGCTAGCTAGTAAGCAAACGAAGGAAACAGAAGATCGTCATGAACATATATGCATATAGACAGAGAGAAGTGATATCGACCACCTCTCCTTCTCCGAGAGATTGGTCGAACAACAAGTTCTCGTATATCTATCTGACACTACCGGCTACATATATACAATAATTATCTCTTACAAATATAATCATACGGACTCAGGGTCCACATAGAATTCTCTGTCTTCAGGGATCACGTGATCAATAAAGAATGCCGCCAATTCCTCTTGAATTGCTCGCATGCGAGCTGGTGCTAGGAGTTCATCCCGCTTCCGAAACATCTAATTTGAAGAAGGGGTCAATACATATATATATATATATATATATATAAATGAATGAAACTCAACACAAATGATGGTAATAAAATAAAATTGTGAATGTTGTTATTTATGTACTTCATATTGTTCGTTAGAGTACCCGCCCCGCTCACAGGTCGTGTGGCGGATGGACTCGCAGATGTAGTATCCACAGAAATCATTCCCTTGTTCCTGCCACCACCACTTTACAAGAAATAGAGGTCAATCAAACTGATAAGCAAGAATGCTAAATGGTATTGATGAAACTAGCGCTTGAATGACTAGGAGATGCGCGGAACATGCTACTATAGTACTTACTTTCGGGTGTCTAAATTCCAGCTCCTTCGGCAGTCCCGGAACTATTTTGGTGAATTTTCTCCAAACCCTGCCGGACAAAGAAAACAATTACTTGATATCAGGAAATGAACAAAGTTGCTGATATGGTGGATAATGATCGATTTAACTTACTTCTTGAGGATTTCAGTCATGTCCGCATACTCCTTGGGATCTTTTCGTTTAGAGTCCAAGACGGTTACTACTCCCTGCTCAAGCTTAATCTCTAGGAGAATATAGTGGTAACTGCACACACATGCATAACTCATCAATTACATTACTATAACCTTGACTAATATATAAGGGAAACCGAATACGCACAAGACAGTAACACTCACCTGAAGTTGTAAGGAACGAGTATTATATCTTTGTTTTGATTTATTACAAACGATCGTAGCAAGCTGGCCTCGGTAGCTGCGGCATGAAGTTTAACCTGAGTTGCATCTATGAGATATGTGTTAATGAACCCAATATCACCGACTTGTCTTTTCTTCAATTCGACGATCTTCAATCTGCATAATATAGTGAGGATGATTATAAATACATGCAATGAAAGAGCTAAGCTATATAGAGAAACTTAATGACAGAAGTAGTACTACTTACAGACAGTAGCAGGCGACCGTTGTTTTATCGAGGGCCAATTGATTGAAGAACTGATAGAACTCCTCAAATGGAACAGGCAACAGATCAATTCCAACGAGGTCATGCTCCGGTTTAACTCTCGCATACAAAGTACTCCTCCTCCCAGAGTCTCTGCAGATTTTCAAGTACCAATCATGCAATCTTCGCATCATCGTTGATAGAGATCTTTCATCTTTGACGAGAGGCTTCCCGTACTCGTATCTTTGTATCTGCACGTCCATGGGTTCATAATGTACTTCGTCGGGCAGGTAATCTGCAAGATTGCTATAACCGGGCACCATCCTCGGATCATTATCGACGTTGTGGCTAGGCACCTTGAGCGGGGGGCACGATTGCTTCGCTTGTTCGCCGAGCTGGGCAATTTGTTTCCCAGCTCGTCGTTCTTTCAGCCTTTGATCATTGACAGGACTTCCCGACCGCTCCGCTTCGGCAAATTCCTTTCCAATAATGCAGTCATAGTTTCCTTTCGGCGAATCAGACTTCGGTGGTTTTGTCCGGGCAGCCAGAGTGCGCTTCACTTTCACCCGATCTACCTTCTCCTCCGGAGGTGGATGTTTCTTTGCTTTCACCCCTTCAAAGAATTTCTTCACTTCTTCTCGCGCGCTCTCGACGTTCTCCTCCTGGGTCCTCTCGTATGGTAACTTCTCTGGAGTCTTCAGAGTAGGACCGAATCTGTATGTCCTCCTGCCTCTGGTTGTACTGCTCGACGCCGACCGAGCAGACGTAGCGGTTGTCTTCTTTACTTGCTTAAGTGGCGGAGGAGCAGGACTACGACGCGCCGGAGCAGCTGGAGCGGCGGCAGGTCTCTTCCGCCCTTGCTGACGAGGCGGAGAAGGAGGAGGCTGGCTGCTCGGGCCTTGATCGTCACTCGCCGGAGGAGGAGGTGGTGGAGGCGGAGTGCCCTGACTCGCCGGAGGAGGAGGAGGCGGTGGCATCCAGTTCGGAAGGTTGATGAGCTCCTTCCGCCATAGGCATGGAGTCTTCAGAGGAAACCCCAGCCAAGTCTCCCCTTCACTGGTAGGGTGGTCAAGCTGGAGGTCCTCAAATCCCTCCGTTATCTCATCCACCATCACCCTAGCATATCCTTCTGGAATCGGCCGGCAGTGAAAAGTTGCGCCGGGTTCAGTAGGAAAAACAGAGCCAACAGCCGCCTTGACCTTCAAATTCATCCATTGCGTCATAAGGTGGCAATTTTGAGACTCCGTTATAGCATCCACGGGATAGCTGGCAGGAGCCGTCAAGGCATGCTCCGGCTGAAGCAACTCGGTGGAAGCCACGCTGCTTCTGCGCTGAGATGGCGGGGTAGCTTCGGGGGAGGCTTCGGCAGTACGTTTGCTGCGATTTGCTTCTCGTTCCTCTATCGCGTCTACCCTTGCTTGTAGCGCCTGCATTTGGGTCTGCTGCACTTTTTTCCTCCTCTCATGGGATTTGTAACCGCCTGCGTCCGAAAACCCAACCTTCCACGGAATGGAGCCTGGCGTGCCTCGTGTCCGTCCAGGGTGCTCAGGATTCCCGAGGGCCATTGTGAGCTCGTCGTTCTCTCTGTCTGGAAAGAACGTCCCTTCCTGCGCTGCTTCGATATACTGCTTAAGCTTACTGACTCGTTTGTCCATTTGATCGTTCGTCCAAATGCACTTCCCTGTTACAGGGTCCAGTGTTCCGCCAGCCCCGAAGAACCAAGTCCGGCAACGGTCTGGCCAGTTAATTGTCTCTGGTTCGATCCCTTTATGAACCAGATCATTCTCAGTCTTGGACCACTTAGGCCGGGCTACGAGGTAGCCACCTAACCCCGTGCGATGGTGAAGCTTCTTCTTCGCAGCATTTTGCTTGTTTGTCGCTGACATCTTCTGACTCTTTTCCGATGTCTTGTAGGCCACAAATGCGGGCCAGTGATCTCTGATCTTCTCATATCTGCCCTTGAATTCTGGTGTCTCGTTATTTTCGACAAACTTATTCAGCTCTTTCTTCCACCTCCTGAATAGTTCTGCCATCCTCTTCAGAGCAAAAGACTTGATTAATTTCTCTTTAACTAGGTTCTCTGGATTATCCTCAGGCGGTAGGGTGAAATTTGACTTCAGCTCAGTCCAAAGATCATTTTTCTGCATATCATTGAAATAAGACACCTCAGGATCTTCTGTAGCCGGCTTAAACCATTGCTGGATGCTTATCGGGATCTTGTCCCTAACCATAACCCCGCACTGAGAAACAAATGTGCTCTTTGTCTGGAGGGGTTCAATAGGTTGGCCGTCGGGCGCGATTGCTATGATCTCAAACTTTTCATCCGAGCTCAACTTTTTCTTCGGGCCTCGTCTCTTTACCGAAGTTGTGCTCGATCTGGAGGGCTAGAAAAAAGAACAAAGACTTAATTAATATGTGTACATACCAAAACAATGAATGCATCAAACTGCTAGTCAGCATAGGCTTAACTAATATATATACCTGGCCGGACTCGGTTCGGTCAC
>NC_041393.1:11607723-11609970 GCF_002162155.2 Triticum dicoccoides
GGAGGGGGTATATATCGACAACGACGACACTACATCTATGTCCCTCGACGACCCTCGTTCCCGATAAAAAAAAAGAGGAAGAAGAAGAAAAATAAGAGGATCGCCGAGGGGTCGGGAGGTTGCCTAGTGTCTCAGGATTCAACAAAACCATGTCTTCATCATTAGGCAAAAGTAACATGTGCATGATGGTACGAAGCTCTTCAAAGTTGTTCTGGAACGGACTCCCAGAGAGGATAATACGCCTTTTGGTACAAAGTTCAGCAAGAGCCTTCCGAATATCGCTATTTGGAAGGCCTTTGCTGAATTGGTACCAAAAGGCGGATTATTCTATCCAGGACTCCATTTCAAAACAACTTTGCAGAACTTCGTACCAACATGCCCTGGTTACTTCCGGCTAATGATGAAGGCATGGATTTCTTCAATACTTTGACACTAGGAAACCTCTCTCGACCCCTCGGCGATCCTCGACCCCTCGACGACCCTGGAACCCTCGACCCCTCGACGATCCTCTTCTTCCTCTCATGTTCGAGAGGATCGCCGAGGGGTCGGGAGGTTGCGTAGTGTCTCAGGATTCAACAAAACCATGTCTTCATCATTAGGCGAAAGTAACATGTCCATGATGGTATGAAGCTCTTCAAAGTTGTTCTGGAACGGACTCCCAGATAGGATAATCCGCCTTTTGGTACAAAGTTCAGCAAGAGCCTTCCGAATATCACTATTTGGAAGGCCTTTGCTGAATTGGTACCAAAAGGCGGATTATTCTATCCGGGACTCCATTCCAAAACAACTTTGCAGAACTTCGTACCAACATGCCCTGGTTACTTCCGGCTAATGATGAAGGCATGGATTTCTTCAATACTTTGACACTAGGAAACCTCTCTCTACTTCCGGCTCATAAGAATAAGAATAAGAAGAAGAATAAGAAGAAGAAAAGAAGAAAAAAAGAGGAGAAGAAGAAAGGAATAGTGGAGAAAAGAGAAAATAGAATATATTCTATTTTCTCTTCTTCTCCACTATTCCTTTCTTCTTCTCCTCTTCTTTTTCTTCTTTTTTCTTCTTCTTATTTATTTCTCCTCTTCTTTTCGATAGAGGAAACCTTAAATAGCTAGCAAGTATCGTGGGTGTGAGATACATGTGGCCTTCGGTGTCGGACACTACATCCACGTCCCACAAGTGACGTGGGCGTCGAAGCCCGCGCCACTTGTGGGATGTGGGTGTAGTGTCCGACACCGACGGTACATGTATCTCACACTGACGATACTTTGTATTTAGGGTTTCTCCTCTACCGCTCCTCGACCTCTCGACGACCCTCATTCCCGATAAAATAAAGAGGAAGAAGAAGAAGAAAAAAGAAGAAAAGAAAGAATAGAGGAGAAGACTTCCTCTTCTTCCTCTCCTCTTCTTCTCCCTCTTCTTCCCCTTCTTCCCCTTCTTTTTTCTTCTTCCTATTTTATTTCTCCTCTTCTTCCTCTCCTCTTCTTCTTCTTATTTAGTTCTCTCGACCCCTCATCCCTCTCTCGACCCCTTGATAACCCTCGTCCCTGATAACATATTTTTTCTCCCCTTCACACCTCTCGACCTCTCGTCCCACTCTCGACCCCTCATCATCATCTATCACACCCTCGTTTTCTTAATACATATATGAAAAAAAACATCATATAAAAAAACATTTTTGACATATTTAGCATATTCTGATCCATAGTTCAAAATTTTCAAATTTCATTCAAATGAAATTTGAATCGGATTCAAATAACTTGTTGAAAACCTATTCTAAACCTCTCCAAAAATTCTGAAATTTTGCCATCGCCTTTGTCTTGCATCAGTACCTCAACACAATTTTTTTTAAAAAATTCCAAAAATGCCCAAAGCCATTTAGCATTTCATCAAACACCTTCTATATGGACAAAAAAATTCCTCCTGTTCCAAAAAATTCAGAAAAGTGGACAGCGCGTTGCTGCTGCTCCACTTCTCCTCTCCTCTACTTCTCCTCGGGCGCTCGGGGCTGGCGGAGCAGGAGCGGAGCAAGGGCGCAGGGGCGGAGCCGGGGCACTCGGGCGGCGGCGACCATGGAGCAGGGGCGGAGCAAGGGCACTCGGGCGCAAGAGTGGCACTCGAGAGGGGGGCTCACTTTGAGGGGGGCGGCGACGGCTGGAGTCCGGCGACAAGGACGGCGGGCTCGGGGACGCGGTGACGGGGACGGTACACAGGGCGGCGGGTGTCGGGCAAGGGGCCGGCGCAGGCGACGGC
>NC_041393.1:11610881-11667974 GCF_002162155.2 Triticum dicoccoides
TTATAGTTTTTTAGTGATTTCTTTTTGCTTTTACGTCACAAAAATTATAAACTTTCTGTTAGTGCCATTAGTTTTAAATTTTAAATAGTTTAAATTTGAATTTTTAAAAATTTGTGTGAATCACTAGTTTATGAATAACTTTACTATAAAATTAGAATTTTTTTTCTATTTATTTTTTATTTCTACTTAAAACTAAATATATACAGTTTTTTAGTGATTTCTTTTTGCTTTTAGGTCACAAAAATTATGAACTTTATGTTAGTGCCATTAGTTTTAAATTTTAAATAGTTTAAATTTGAATTTTTAAAAATTTGTGTGAATCACTAGTTTATGAATAACTTTACTATAAAATTAGAAATTTTTTCTTCTTTGCTATTTATTTTTTATTTATACTTACAATTAAATAGTTATAGTTTGATTTTAGGTCACACAAATTATATTCTTTTTGCTATTGAAGAATATTATAGTTTTATTTTAGTTGATCATAACATAATATTTTAATTGATTGTTTTTATTTTCATAAAAGTTTTGTAGTTCATTCTGTTTGCTATTAATTCATTCTTTGAGCTAAATGACTCTGAAATTGGAAAGCATTTCAAAATGAACTCTGAAAAGGTTGAAAGTTGGCATGGTATCATCATTTCACCCACATAGCATGTTCCAAAAAGTAGAGAGGGTTACGACAAAAACTTGATGCACTTCGTGTACAAAATGGACAATCACTTTCGAAGTATCAAAGTGTCGAACCATAAGACATGAAAGCATTTCAAATGAACTCTGAAAAAGTTAAAAGTTGGGATGGTATCATAATTTCACCCATATAGCATTTGCTTATTGCGGGAGAAAGTCTTCACTTTTTCTTCGCTTGTGTCATTTGCTTATTGCGCCGTAACCATGGATAATCTTCATTGTTTATCAGGATGCTTGGGTCAGCCTTGACATTGAAGGGAGGAATTTCATGAAACTTTTCATAATCTTCAGACATGTCTGTCTTGCCGTCCACTCCCAGGATGTCCCTTTTTCCTGAAAGAACTATGTGGCGCTTTGGCTCATCGTATGATGTATTCGCTTCCTTATCTTTTCTTTTTCTCGGTTTGGTAGACATGTCCTTCACATAGATAACCTATGCCACATCATTAGCTAGGACGAACGGTTCGTCGGTGTACCCAAGATTTTTAAGATCCACTGTTGTCATTCCATACTATGGGTCTACCTGTACCCCGCCGCCTAACAGATTGACCCATTTGCACTTAAACAAAGGGACCTTAAAATCAGGTCCGTAGTCAAGTTCCCATATGTCCACTATGTAGCCATAATATGTGTCCTTTCCGCTCTCGGTTGCTGCATCAAAGCGGACACCGCTGTTTTGGTTGGTGCCCTTTTGATCTTGGGCGATCGTGTAAAATATATTCCCACTTATCTCGTATCCTTTGTAAGTCAATACAGTCAAAGATGGTCCCCTGGACAACAAGTACAACTCATCACAAACAGTGTTGTCACCTCTGAGACGTGTTTCCAACCAACTGCTGAAAGTCCTGATGTGTTCACATATAATCCAGTCATCGCACTGCTCCGGGTGTTTGGAGCGCAGACTGTTCTTGTGTTCATCGACATACGGGGTCACCAAGGTAGAGTTCTGTAGAACTGTGTAGTGTGCTTGAGACCAAGAATATCCGTCCCTGCATATTATTGAGTCTCTTCCCAGAGTGCCTTTTCCAGTCAGTCTCCCCTCAGACCGCGATTTAGGGAGACCTATCTTGTTAAGGCCAGGAATGAAGTCAACACAAAACCCGATAACATCCTCTGTTTGATGGCCCATGGAGATGCTTCCTTCTGGCCTAGCGCGGTTACGGACATATTTCTTTAGGACTCCCATGAACCTCTCAAAGGGGAACATATTGTGTAGAAATACGGGCCCCAGGATGACAATCTCGTCGACTAGATGAACTAGGACGTGCGTCATGATATTGAAGAAGGATGGTGGGAACACCAGCTTGAAACTGACAAGACATTGCGCCACATCACTCCTTAGCCTTGGTACGATTTCTGGATCGATCACCTTCTGAGAGATTGCATTGAGGAATGCACATAGCTTCACAATGGCTAATCGAACGTTTTCCGGTTGGCAGTCATGAGACTTTAGGTTCTGAAACTTTTTCTCTGGCATATTTATTATTCCCTTTATATTCTACGAGAAGCCAGTTGTGACCTTCATACTGAGCAGGCATTCAAAGAAGATTTCTCTCTCTTCTTTCATAAGAGCGTAGCTGGCAGGACCTTTATACCGCTTCAGAGGATTGTCGTCTTTTTCGTGCAAATGTTGCAGTCCCTCCCGTGCCTCAGGTGTATCTTTTGTCTTCCCATACATGCCCAAGAAGCCTAGCAGGTTCATGCAAAGGTTCTTCGTCACGTGCATCACGTCGATTGAGGAGCGGACCTCTAGGTCTTTCCAGTAGGGTAGGTCCCAAAATAACCCCTATTTCTCCGTGCCTCGTCCAAACATTATAGTGTGGCATGAAACCCTTGTAAAGTAGGTGGGAGTGAAGGATTTTCCGGTTAGAGTAAGACCTCGTATTCCCACATTCAGTGCATGGACAACACATAAAACCATTCTGCTTGTTTGCCTCAGCCGCATCGAGAAAGTCATGCACGCCCTTAATGTACTCGCGGGTGTTGTCACCGTACATCCATTGTCGGTTCATCTGCGTGCATTATATATAATTAAGTGTCCAAAATAATAGAAGTTCATCATCACATTAAAACCAAAGTGCATACATAGTTCTCATCTAACAACATATATATTGCTCTCCAGAGCATCTAATTAATTAAACCATACATTGAAACTATGTAAAACATTTCAATGCGAAAACAAATGCGATCATAATCGCAACCAAGGTAACAATTGATCCAACGGCATAATGATACCAAGCCTCGGTATGAATGGCATATTTTCTAATCTTTCTAATAATCAAGCGCATTGCATCCATCTTGATCTTGTGATCATCGACGACATCCGCAACATGCGACTCCAATATCATCTTCTCCTCCTCATTTTTTTTATTTTTTCCTTCAAGAAATTGTTTTCTTCTTCAACTAAATTTAACCTCTCGACAATAGGGTCGGTTGGCATTTCCGATTCACATACATCCTAGATAAATAAAATCTATGTCACGTTGGTCGGCATAATTTTCATAAACAATAAATGAACCAATAGTTATGAAGATAATATACATACCAAATCCGAATCATAGACAGGACGAGGGCCGACGGGGGCGGATACCAAAACCATCGCACTATATAAGATGCAATAATAAATGTAAGAAAATGATACAAGTATCTATCTAAACAGACAAGTAAGAATATTTTTCCTTTCAGAAAGAAGGTAAGAACAAGAGGCTCACCACGGTGGTGTCGGTGATGAGATCAGCGCGGGTGATCGACGGCGGTGAAGACGGGGACGGGGCGTGACGGACCGCTAAATCTAGACAAATCTCGAGGAAAATGGAGCTTGGAGGTCGAGCTTCGAGAGGAGAAAGTTTAAGTAGTGTGGCTCGGGCATTCCATCGAACACCTCATGTGCATAGGAGGTGAGATAGAGCACCACAAACCCCTCCCCTCGCCGGCCAGAGAAAAACAGAGCACTTGAGTGCTCTGCTCGCGGGCGAGGGTATATATAGGCACCTCATTGGTCCCGGTTTGTGGCATGAACCGGTACTAAAGGGAAGCCTTTGGTCCCGGTTCAGGCCACCAACCGGGACCAATGGTGGTGGGCCAGGAGCCAGGCCCATTGGTCCCGGTTCGTCCCACCAACCGGGACCAAAAGGTCCAGACGAACCTGGACCAATGGCCCACGTGGCCCGGCCGGCCCCCTGGGCTCACGAACCGGGACCAATGCCCACATTAGTCCCGGTTCTACACTGAAACGGGACTAATGGGCTGAGCCGGCCTGGACCATAGCCTTGTTTTCTAGTAGTGCTTCGTTCATCGGTAACTTTACTTGGAGCTATATTTTTATTCACCACATGATATGTGTTTTGCTTGAAGAGTCAATTTATTTTGTTAGGATTTTCTTGCTGTTTGAATAAAATACCAAGATCTGAAATTATTAAATGTTAGAGAGTCTTCACATAGTTGCATAATTACTCGATTACTCATTGATCTTCACTTACATCTTTCGGGGTAGTGTGTCATTTGCTCTAGTGCTTCACTTCTATCTTTTAGAGCATGGTGGTAGTTTTATTTTGAAGAAATAAATGAACTCTCATGCTTCACTTAGATTATTTTGAGAGTCTTAAATAGCATGGTAATTTGCTTAAAATCCTAATATGCTAGGTATTCAAGAATAATAAAATTCTCTTATGAGTGTGTTGAATACTATGAGAAGTTTGATACTTGATAATTGTTTTGACATATGGAGATGGTGATATTAGAGTCATGGTAGTTGAGTGGTTATGAATTTGAGAAATACTTGTGTTGAAGTTTGTGATTCCCATAGCATGCATGTATGGTGAACCGTTATATGATGAAGTCGGAGCACGATTTATTTATTGATTGTCTTCCTTATGAGTGGCGGTCGGGGACGAGCGATGGTCTTTTCCTACCAATCTATCCCCCTAGGAGCATGCACGTAGTACTTTGTTTCGATAACTAATAGATTTTTGCAATAAGTATGTGAGTTCTTTATGACTAATGTTGAGTCCATGGATTGTACGCACTCTCACCCTTCCACCATTGCTAGCCTCTCTAGTACCGCGTAACTTTCGCCGGTACCATACACCCACCATATACCTTCCTCAAAACAGCCACCATACCTACCTATTATGGCATTTCCATAGCCATTTCGAGATATATTGCCATGCAACTTTCCACCATTCCGTTCATCATGACACATTCATCATTTTCATATTGCTTAGCATGATCATGTAGTTGATATAGTATTTGTGGCAAAGCCACTGTTCATAATTCTTTCATACTTGTCACTCTTGATTCATTGCACATCCCGGTACATCGCCGGAGGCATTCATATAGAGTGATGATCATCATTCAACAGAGCATTGTCCCAAAAAAAAGGGAGAAAGGCCATAAAAAGAAAGGCCAAAAAAGGCTAAATAAAAAAAAGTAGGGGGACAATGCTACTATCCTTTTACCACACTTGTGCTTCAAAGTAGCACCATGTTCTTCATATAGAGAGTCTCATATGTTGTCACTTTCATATACTAGTGGGAATTTTTCATTATAGAACTTGGCTTGTATATTCCAATGATGGGCTTCCTCAAAATGCCCTAGGTCTTCATGAGCAAGCAAGTTGGATGCACACCCACTAGTTTCTTTTGTTGAGCTTTGATACATTTATAGCAAGTTGGATGCAATCCGTATACATTGATATCTATTGATGGGCATCTCCATGGCCCGTTGATACGCCTAGTTGATGTGAGACTATCTTCTCCTTTTTGTCTTCTCCACAACCACCATTCTATTCCACCTAAAGTGCTATGCCCATGGCTCACACTCATGTATTGCATGAAGATTGAAAAGGTTTGAGAACATCAAAAGTATGAAACAATTGCTTGGCTTGTCATCGGGGTTGTGCATGATTTAAATATTTTTTGTGGTGAAGATAGAGCATAGCCAGACTATATGATTTTGCAGGGATAACTTTCTTTGGCCATGTTATTTTTAAAAGACATGATTGCTTAGTTAGTATGCTTGAAGTATTATTATTTTTATGTCAATATGAACTTTTGTCTTGAATCTGATGGATCTGAATATTCATCCCACAATTAAGAAGAATTACATTGAAATTCTGCCAACTAGCATTCCACATCAAAATTATCTTTTTTATCATTTACCTACTCGAGGACGAGCAGGAATTAAGCTTGGGATGCTTGATACGTCTCCAACGTATCTATAATTTTTGATTGCTCCATGCTATATTATCTATTGTTTTGGGCAATATTGGGCTTTATTATCCACTTTTATATTACTTTTGGGACTAACCTATTAACCGGAGGCCCAGCCTAGATTTGCTGTTTTATGCCTATTTCAGTGTTTTGAAGAAAAGGAATATCAGACGGAGTCAAAACGGAACGAAATCAACTGGAGAAGTTAATTTTGGAAGGAAACACACCTGATGGACTTGGATCCCACGTCAGAAGATTCGGGAGCTGCCCACGAGGGTGGGGGGCGCCCCCCCTAGGGAGTTCCGCCGCCAGAAGCCTCCGTAGCCACCAAAAACCTACCTAGACCCATTTCGGCACCCTGCCGGAGGGGGCAATCCCTCTCCTGTAGCCATCTTCATCATCCCAGTGCTCTCCATGACGAGGAGGGAGTAGTTCTCCCCCGGGGCTGAGGGTATGTACCAGTAGCTATGTGTTTGCTCTCTCTCTCTCTCGTGTTCTTGAGATGATACGATCTTGATGTATCACGAGCTTTGCTATTATATTTGGATCCTATGATGTTTCTTCCCCCTCTACTCTCTTGTAATGAATTGAGTTTCCCCTTTGAAGTAATCTTATCGGATTGATTCTTTAAAGATTTGAGAACACTTGATGTATGTCTTGCCGTGGATATCTGTGGTGACAATGGGATACCACGTGCCACTTGATGTATGTTTTGGTGACCAACTTGCTGGTTCCTCCCATGAACCTATGCATAGGGGTTGGCACATGTTTTCGTCGTGATTCTCTGGTAGAACTTTGGGGCACTCTTTGAGGTCCTTTGTGTTGGCTGAATAGATGAATCTGAGATTGTGTGATGCATATCGTATAATCATACCCAAGGATACCTGAGGTGACATTGGAGTATCTAGGTGACATTAGGGTTTTGGTTGATTTGTGTCTTAAGGTGTTATTCTAGTACTAACTCTAAGGCAATATCGTATAAAACCTAATATTCATACTAATGGCGCACCACACAAGACACTAATGGCACACTGTGATCATCACACTAATGGCGCATTAATTGCTGGTGCGCCATTACAATGCCAAACCACATGGGTACATATGGCCCCCTGGGAGGCATTCTAATGGCGCACTGCAGGCTATACTTATGGCGCACTACGTGGTGCGCCATTAGAACACCAGATACTAATGGCGCACCGGTAGTGTGCCATTAGAATTTAATTCTAATGGCGTGATGCGAGTGGCGCACCGGTAGTGCGCCATTAGAAGGCAAATTCGGTGCGCCACTAGCATTCCTTTTCCTAGTAGTGAAGGTGTTATTCTAGTACGAACTCTAGGGCTGTTTGTGACACTTATAGGAATAGCCCAACGAATTGATTGGATAGAATAACTTTGAGGTGGTTTCGTACCCTACCATAATCTCTTTTCGATTTCCGCTATTAGTGACTTCGGAGTGACTCTTTGTTGCATGTTGAGTGATAGTTATGTGATCCAATTATGTTAGTATTGTTGAGAGGACTTACACTAGTGAAAGTATGAACCCTAGGCCTTGTTTCCACACATTGCAATACCGTTTACGCTCAATTTTATCACTTGCTACCTTGCTGTTTTTATATTTTCAGATTACAAATACCTTTATCTACTATCCATATACCACTTGTTTCACCATCTCTTCGCCGAACTAGTGCACCTATACAATTTACCATTGTATTGGGTGTGTTGGGGACACAAGAAACTCTTCGTTATTTGGTTTCCGGGTTGCTTGAGAGAGACCATCTTCATCCTACGCCTCCTACGGATTGATAAACCTTAGGTCATCCACTTGAGGGAAATTTGCTACTGTCCTACAAACCTCTGCACTTGGAGGCCCAACAACTTCTACAAGACGAAGGTTGTGTAGTAGACATCAGTTGTTGCTGCCATTTTCGCTGAGTGTGTGGACGTTTCATCGCTTATTGGGAATGTTGTCTTTAAGCATTGTGTTCGTTCTTCGAACCAACCAGCTCATGTGCTAGCTAGTCATAGTTTCTGTAATAGGATTAATTGCAGTTGGGTTAATGAGCCACCGGCTTGTTTTATTCCCAAACTATTGGATGATGTAATCCCTATTTAATTTTTGATAAAACTAGCCATGATGGCCTTCCATAAAAAAGCGTTGTGTGTATTCATGTCAAAAAAGGGGTCGCGTGTCTCAATACCACTGGCCGATTTACACAAAATTATACATATTTATATATATCAGCAAGTAGACAACGAACAAGCCTTCTTGAAAGTTGAACAAAATAGAAGAGGTGCTGGTACCATTTCTAATCTATGAAAGAAAGAAGACCCAACAAACAAGGACACGCGTGGCAAGGAATAAAAGAGAGGGAATGCAAGGAAAGAAATAAAAGAGAGGCCCAAATAAAGATGGGATGTGCTGCGCTATAAAATAAATAGTAGAGGATGCATGGTAAGGACATCCCATAAATATGGGATTTAAATAAGATATGCATGGCAAGAAATAAAAGAAAGGCCTGATAAAGATGGGATTTGCTGGGCTATATCAAAGAAATATAAGAAAGGATGCACGACAACAAAATCCGAGGAGATCCAATAAATATATATGGGATATGCGCACCATAGGAGAAATATATATAAGATGTAATGTGGGATGCGCTGCGTTATATAAAAGAAATAACCCGAATATATCTCTAACATGCCCCCGCATTCACAGCGGTAGCGTTGCGAACAACAAGAGCGTCACAAATGGCCAGACTGGAGAGAATAGCAGCGACGGTTGACATTCCCCTGCAGTCGTAGTGGGAGTGTCGTGGACGGTGTCGTGTAGCGGACGCATGCACTTTAGAGGAAGTCGTGGAGTTGCTCAACTGAGGTGGTAGTCCTTTGTGTTGTTATCGCGGTAGTTGAGAGTGGCGATGGTGTAGCCTTGACATCGTAGCCATGCAAAGAATGTCATGGTCGATGTTGCGTTGTCGTAGCCGGTGATGAGGAAATCGCTTTGGAGCCATAGGCGCAAGGAGGCGCACAGATAGTCATGGGAGCATTGGTGTCCAAGTAGGGATGCACTAGGAAGAAGACGTTGTTGATGACTCGTGGCGCTGGGATTGCCAAACCTGGGGACACATCATGGACGAATGCACGCATCAATGCTGCCAGCAGTGGGCATGCGTAGATGGACGAGGACGAAGTTGACGAAGCGCCACACTAGGCTTGCCAGGTCAGGGGACACGTTGTGGACGAAGGCACATGTCGGCATTCTGGGAATGGGGTCCCCAGACTTGCCTGCATGCGGCCTGCGGCGTGGCTGAAGTGGGGGGCCCAACACGGCTGATCGTCATCAACACAAGCTCAAGACCCTCGCGAGGGGCCAAGCGTCGCGGGGCGGACAACCGGAAGCTTCCTCAGAAGCAGCCTCATTAGGTAGGCTCGCCAGGAGGCGGAGAGATCAAGGAAGTGGTACCTCGCGAGGAGCCCGTGATGCAAGCCATGACGATCGAGACCAGGCGGGCGCCAGGTGGGCGCCGGCCTGCGCAGTGTCCTTGTTTCCTCTTTGGTGCAAAGGGGGCAAGCACATGCCAAGGCATCAGGCAAAGGTTACCATTCTGGTGCAACGAGACCAAGACCAGCAGAGCGGCAGGACGGAGGTCACCGTGGAGCCCAAGACGGCCTCATCACCAGTACTTTTGGCAGCCGAAGACCACCTCTGTTCAGGATAACTTGTACTAGATGTTCCCCTTCAAAATGGCCAATTGTTGGCGCCCTTCCCGCTCATTATTTTGGGGAGAGGCCCAGGGCATCTATAAATAGAGCTAGCCACCACCGAGTAGAGAGACAACTAAAAATCTAGGCACAACCAGGAGAGATCGGAGATCTAGTTATCTGGTAGAACCCTAGCAGAGAGAAAGAAAGGCGACTGAACTCACCCTAGCAGTTCATCGCACCAGCTCAAGAACACCTCTCGCGAGGCTGTTCTTCCCTTGTACTATTCCTCATCAGCCCCTGAGGCAATCCACCACACCACACACTGGAGTAGGGTATTACACCACAACGGTGGCCCGAACCAGTATAAACCTTGTGTCCCTTGTGTTGTTAATTGTTTCTAGTTCAAATCACGCAAGGAGATTGGACGTAGATCGGTAGGGGAGAGATCTCCACGCGCACCCCAGTGTTAGAACCTCCAGGGTCTGCCGGAACCCGAAATCCGACATTTGGCACGCCAGGTAGGGGTGCGCCGGAATCTTTCTTCCGCTGTTCGTGTGTGATCTTCTGTTGTGTCCATGGCTGACGCTTGTCGGGCTCGCGTCGAGCGCCGGGCTGCTCTCGCCACCCGCGTCGCCCAGACGGTGCCCGTCGGCAGACGCCCTCATCGTTCCCCATCGCCTGCCGCCAACAACGCCACCGGCCTGGCGAGGAACGAGCAGCATCCCTCGTCCCAGCATCTTTCAGTACGCCGCGCTGCTCCTGGCAAGACAGCTCCTGCACTACCGCCCCGTCGACGACCTCTACGAATACTGACTCTCCCGCATCACCGAGCTCGTCAGCGCCGAAGGGGGCTCCCCTTTTGCCGTCCCTCTCGCTGCCTCGCCCTCCGTTCCGCGTGGGAGGCGAGGATCAGGAGGGGCCTCCACCACGTCCTCCCTAAGAAGGCGCCCTGGCTCCAAGGTGCGTAGCCCCAGGGCGACACCCTCCGCGTCTGGCGCCTGCGCAGCAAGAAAGGAGCTGCCAAGAGATCCCTCGTCCTCAAGAAGGTGCTTGCGCACTCCCAGCACCAGTGCGCCTAGATCGCGTCCCTACACCTCCACGCCAAGACCCCGTGCTGCTCCAAGCGGCGTGGCGTTGTAATCCCAGGAACAAGCCCAGTACCAGCAAAAGGCACCGGTGACCACAGTGGGCTGCCGTGCTCTCACCCCCGAGCTACGCGACGTCGCATGGCCAGACAAGTTCAAGCCTGACCTGCCCCCTCGCTACGATGGCACGGCGGACCCTGTGGAGTTCCTACAGCTCTATGACTATGCATCGAAGCCGCCAACGGAGACGAAAGGGTCATGGAGAACTGGTTCCCCATGGCACTCAAGGATGGGTGAGGGAGTCCTGGATTAGGGGGTGTTCGGATAGCCGGACTATACCTTCAGCCGGACTCCTGGACTATGAAGATACAAGATTGAAGACTTCGTCCCGTGTCCGGATGGGACTTTCCTTGGCGTGGAAGGCAAGCTTTGCGATGCAGATATTCAAGATCTCCTACCATTGTAACCGACTGCATGTAACCCTAACCCTATCCGGTGTCTATATAAACCGGAGGGTTGTAGTCCGTAGGACAGAATCAACTCCATACACAATCATACCATAGGCTAGCTTCTAGGGTTTAGCCTCCTTGATCTCGTGGTAGATCTACTCTTGTACTACCCATATCATCAATATTAATCAAGCAGGAGTAGGGTATTACCTCCATCGAGAGGGCCCGAACCTGGGTAAAAACATCGTGTCCCTTGTCTCCTGTTACCATCCGGCCTTGACGCACAGTTCGGGACCCCCTACCCGAGATCCGCTGGTTTTGACACCGACATTGGTGCTTTGATTGAGAGTTCCTCTGTGTCGTCGCCTTCAGGCCCGATGGCTCCTTCGATCATCAACAACGATTCGGTCCAGGGTGAGACTTTTCTCCCCGGACATATCTTCGCCTTCGGCGGCTTCGCTCTGCGGGCCAATTCGCTCGGCCACTTTGAGCAGACCGAAAGCTAGGCCCCTGGCCATCAGGTCAGGTTTGGAACCCTAAACTACACGGCCGACATCCGCGGAGACTTGATCTTCGATAGATTAGAGCCACAGCCAAGCGCGCCGCACTGTCTCGATGGGCATGATGTAGCTCTGCCGCCGAACAACGCTTTGGAGGCCGCACGCGCACCGGTTCCGACCATTGACTCGGAACCGACTAGACCGATCGAGGATCAACGGTTGGACGCTGCCTCAGGGGTTGCGATCTCAGAGGCGATCGAGCCGAACTCCAGCCCCGCACTCTGCACGACCCATGACTCCGAGGATCCGGACTCCTCCCCGGACTCCGAACCCCCCGCGCCCCTGCCAATCGAATCCGATTGGGCGCCGATATTGGAGTTCACCGCCGCAGACATCTTTCAGCATTCGCCTTTTGGCGACATCCTGAATTCTCTTAAGTCTCCCTCTTTATCAGGAGAGCACTGGCCGGACTACGGTCAGCGAGGATGGGATACGGACGACAAGGAAATTCAAAGCCCACCCACCACCCACTTTGTAGCCACTGTTGACGATTGAACCGACATGCTTGACTTCGGCTCCGAAGACATCGACGGCATGGACGACGATGTAGGAGACGAACTAGAACCAGCACCTATAGGGCACTGGAAGGCCATCTCGTCATATGACATATATATGGTGGATACTCCAAAAGATGGAGATGGCGATGGAACAGTGGGGGATAACGCCCCCAAGAAACAGCCAAAGTGCCGACATCAGCGGCGCCACTCTAAATCCCGCCAAAGCAAAAACGGTGATTCCGGCACGGGAGATAATACTAGCCCGGATAGCACCGAAGAACACCCACCTCAGCAAGATTCGGCACAGGAAGATGGAGAAGCCAGCCCTCATGAGAGAGCAGCAGACCAAGAGGTCGAGGATGATAACCATACGCCTCCCTTCAAAGATGAGGCAAGCCTCGATGACGACGAGTTCGTCATACCATCAGACCCCGCCGAACAAGAGCGTTTTAAACGCAGGCTTTTAGCCACGGCAAGCAGCCTCAAGAAAAAGCAGCAACAACTTAGAGCTACCCAAAATTTGCTAGCTGACAGATGGACTGAAGTCCTCACGGCCGAAGAGGATGAACTCGAAGGCCCCTCCAAAAGTTACCCGAAGCGCAGGCCACTACCCCAATCAGAGGAAGAAGCACCTACATCACCAGCACATGACATGGCAGACCGGCCACCTCGCGGCCGCGACAGAGAGGCCTCTCGGCCCTCCACCCAAGCCATGCCCCGACACCGCTCAACTAAGGCACGGTAAAATGTGCTCGACCTGCGAGACATACTGGAGGATAAGGCAAGACAAACAAGATCGATCTACGGATCATGCAGGCGCCCTACGGCATGTGATAATGATCTTCACTCCGGATACAACAAATCCGGCCGGGCCGAACACAACAGACATAGCTCTTCCGAGCTGCGTCGTGATATAGCCCAGTACAGAGGCGCCGCACACCCGCTATGCTTCATGAATGAAGTAATGGATCATAAAATCCCAGAGGGTTTCAAACCCGTAAACATCGAATCATACGATGGCACAATAGATCCGGCAGTATGGATCGAGGATTATCTCCTCCACATCCACATGGCACGCGGCGATGATCTACACGCCATCAAATACCTCCCACTCAAACTTAAAGGACCGGCCCGGCATTGGTTTAACAGCTTGCCACAGACTCAATCGGTTCTTGGGAGGACCTGGAAGCCGCATTCGTCGACAACTTCCAGGGCACTTACGTGCGACCACCGGATGCCGACGACTTAAGCCACATAATTCAGCAGCCAGAAGAATCGGCCAGACAATTTTGGACACGGTTACTAACAAAGAAAAACCAGATAGTCAACTGTCCGGACGCAGAGGCCCTAGCAGCCTTCAAGCATAACATCCGCGACGAGTTGCTTGCCCGGCACCTAGGACAGGAAAAGTCGAAATCCATGGCAGCCCTCACAACACTCATGACCCACTTTTGAGCGGGAGAAGACAGCTGGCTAGCTCGCAGTAACAACTTATCAAAAAACCCTGGTAATTCGGATACCAAGGACAAAAGTGGCAGGAGACGTCGGAATAAGCAAAAAGCCGTGTTAGCAGCGACAGCAATGAAGACACGGCAGTCAATGCCGGATTCAAAGGCCATAAATCCGGTCAGCGGAAAAAGCCATTCAAAAAGAATACTCAGGGCCCGTCTAGTTTGGACCGAATACTCGATCGCTTGTGCCAGATACATGGCACCCCCGAAAGGCCAGCCAATCACACTAACAGGGATTGTTGGGTGTTCAAGCAGGCAGGCATGTTAAGGGCCGAAAACAGAGACAAGGGGATACACAGCGACGACGAGGAGGAGCCCAAGCCGCCGAACAACAATGGACAGAAGGGCTTTCCCCCACAAGTGCAGACGGTGAACATGATATACGCAACCCACATTCCCAAGCGGGAGCGGAAGCGTGCGCTACGGGACGTATACGCGATGGAGCCAGTCGCCCCAAATTTCAACCCATGGTCCTCCTGCCCGATCACTTTTGATCGAAGGGACCATCCCACTAGCATCCGTCATGGCAGCTTCGCCGCATTGGTTCTCGACCCAATCATCGACGGATTTCATCTCACAAGAGTCCTCTTGGACGGCGGCAGTAGCCTGAACCTGCTTTACCAGGATATAGTGCGGAAAATGGGCATAGATCCCTCAAGGATTAAGCCCACAAGAACGACCCTTAAAGGCATTATACCAGGTGTAGAAGCCAACTATACAGGCTCAGTAACACTTGATGTGGTCTTCGGATCTCCGGACAATTTCCGAAGCGAAGAGTTACTCTTTGATATAGTCCCGTTTCGCAGCGGCTATCACGCCCTGCTCGGACGAACCGCATTCGCAAAATTCAATGCGGTGCCGCACTACGCATATCTCAAGCTCAAGATGCCAGTCCCTCGAGGAGTAATCACGGTCAACGGAAACACCGAACGCTCTCTCCGTACGGAGGAGCACACGGCGGCTCTCGCAGCGGAGGTACAAAGTAGCCTTCTCAGGCAATTCTCCAGTCCGGCCATCAAAAAGCCAGACACTGCCAAGCGCGCCCGGGGTAACCCACAGCAGGACCGCCTGGTATACTCTGAGCAAGCATAGCAATGCGGCCCCAACCCTAGCCCTCGCGTACATAACTACGCCATTGAAATACCATGGGCACAGGGGAAGGGGCATAATAACGGCATGCCCAAAATACGGCTTAAAACGTACTAGGGGCTGCCGGATTCCTTTTTAATTTTTTCTTACTTTCAGGTCTCCATACTTCGGACGACCTGTTCGGCAATTCGACTGCCACACAAACGATGCAAGCGCCTGGGAGGCAGACAAGCCATGCCGCATTATGGAACTCCCAGGTGGTCTCTGTTACGAGCAGTATACCTGTTTTAAATACAATTCCGCGGCCTGCCCCTGGTCAGGACATACTAGATAGTCCAATATCTTTTTCTTATAATATCACTTGTATCCTTCTGCTCTGACAGCAGCCTTTATATAAAACAATGCATAGCTTTTGTCTATTTTCTGCATTACTCTCTTTTATATATGTTCATTAATGACATGTTGCACCCGTACACGATGGTACGGCAAATACGCCAGGGGCTTCAGTACCCTTCAATATGGCGTGAGAAGTCCGTACACTTTCACAAGTGCGGCACCCCGAACTTATAGCACTATATGCATCGGCTCTGAATCATGATTTGGGTCAATAGTTGGGTTTGCCCGGCTCCTATGTTTTGGTGCCTTACGTTCCACTATATCGACTAAGGTAGCACTAGGAGAACCACTGCGATTGTGCCCCGTTTGAGCTGGGTTAAGCACCTCAGTGGAGAAAGCTAAAACTGACTGTCATGATGAGGCGAGAGACCGGTCACTGTTCGAGAGGTTTTTCGAGTCCCTAAAGACTTATGCCGCTTCGAGCGAGGAGCCAGATTTTGTCCGGCCAAGGCGTGGATAGCGCCCCGTACTCGGTCTTCCGAACTAGGGGCTTCGCCGAAATTTAAAATTATAAAGTTCTATGGCTAAGTGAGAGTGTTCAAGCATTATAGTCCGATTGCCTGGTTCGTTGTGCTGAGCGCCTCCCTCGTAGGACCCAACTATGGGAAAAAGAGCGCTCAGCTTTTATCCCGAACACCCCAGCACTAGTGGCACGGGGGTAGAAGCCGACGACTGGCCATCTCTCAATTTTTGATAAACGGCCGCACAGAAAATAATATTTTAACTTCAACAAGCATTGCTTAGCGCCTATGAACAAGTTTTCAGCGCACAGGATAAACACGAGCGAGTTCATTCAAAAATTACATCCTTAGTACATTCATCTAGCACAAGGCGGGCACCCGCAAGAACATCCTTATAGTAGTTCTCGGGCTTGCGATGCTCCTTCCCCGGCGGCAGCCCGTCCCTCACAAGCTTCTCACCGTCCAGCTTACCCCAGTGCACCTTTGCATGGGCAAGGGCCCTACGGGCTCCTTCGATGCAGACGGACCACTTGATGACCTCGAGCCTTGGACAGGCCTCCACCAGCTGCCGCAACAGCCCGAAGTAGCTCCCAGGCAGGGCCTCTCCTGGCCACAGCCGAACTATGAAGCCCTTCATGGCCTGTTCGGCTGCCTTGTGGAGCTCGACCAGCTGTTTTAGCCGGTCGCTCAAGGGCGCAGGATGTCCGGCCTCAGCATACTGAGACCAGAACACCTTCTCCGTCGAGCTGCCCTCTTCGGCTCGGTAGAATGCGGCGGCATCGGATACGCTGCGGGGAAGATCTGCGAATGCCCCTGGAGAGCTCCAGATTCGGGTAAGTAACAAGTAGTTTACTCTTATATTCCTTCTTTGCATAAAGAATGCCTTACCCGCGGCTATCTTCTTCATCTCCTCCAACTCTTGGAGGGCCTTTTGGGCTTCGGCCTTGGCAGTCTCAAGGGCCGCCGTGAGCTCGGACGCTTGGGTCTTTGACTCAAGCTCCAAACTCTCATGTTTTTTCATAAGAGCCTGAAGCTCTTGCTGCACCTCGCTGACCTGAGCCCCAAGTTTCACTCGCTCGGTGCGCTCCGTGGCCGTTTTCATTTCGGCCTCGGACAGCGCCTTCTTGAGGGTCGCCACCTTAGTCGTGGCCCCTACAATAAGCAGTAAAATCCTGTTATTTTTTGCAATCATGCCTCTCTATAGGCACTTTTTCTGTAAGGTATTTCTTACCTTCTTTTTCCTCGAGCTGCCGCTTGGCCAGGCCGAGCTCTTGCTCGGTCCGCTCGAGGTCCTGTTTCAGGACACCCACCTCCGCCGTCAGTGCGGCGGAGGACAACAGCGAAGCCTGCATACGCATATTGACTCTTTATTGTTAGACTCCTACGAAAATTAATAGATCCTCTATTCGGCTTTTCTTTCCGAACACCAAACAGAGCATCAGGGGCTACTGTCTATGTGGTTATATTTTTACATATTTTTACTTACCTCGAAGCCTGTTAGAAGGCTAGCTTAAGCTTCAGTCAGTCCGCTCTTGGTGGACTGAACCTTCCGGATCACCGTACTCATAATAGTACGGTGGTCCTCGTCGATGGAGGCACCTTCAAGCACCTCCAGCAGATTGTCCGGCGCCTCCGGTTGGACGGAGGCTGCCGGCTCAGAAGGCTTGCTCCTCTTGGAAGGAGTTCGCCTGCCGTGGTCCGGAATCGTTGAAGATTACGGCACGGTGTCCGGCTCAAAGCTGGACTTGGAGCCCTGGGGGGCCTTGTCCCCTTCACTCCTAGAGTCCGGGAGGTTGCCTTGCGGCTCCTCCAGGACCACCTCCTCCTGCCCCGGAGCTTGTCGTGACGCCACTTCGGCGTCGTCCGCAGTGCGGGCGGAGACAGCGGGCGGAACAGAGTTCACGTCCGATGAATCCAGGGAGCCGCTCGACGACTCGTTGAGTTCGGCCCGGGGCGGGCTGCATAATTATGATCGACATTAGGGAAAGCTGTGCGACAAAGGAACATCATGAGTTACTCTGATATCCGAACTTCGATTTCGCCGGACGCTTGGCCCAGTTGGGGCGGCCTCCCTCTTCTTTCCTCCCCCCGCTGGAGGGGGAGAGGTTTCTTCTTCCTCCTCCTCGTTTTCACGGGAGGAGGGCATCTCGGACTCGTCGGATGACGAGTCCGACACCACCATGTTGCGGGTACTCTTTCAAGTCCCTGTGGTCTTCTTCTTCTTGGCCTTCTTCTCCGGCACCACATAAGGCACCGGAGTCAGCAGCTTCGCTAGTAGAGCGGGGGCTGGGTCTTCGGGCAGCGGAGCCGGACAGTTAATCGGTTCGGCTACCGCCCGCCTAGCCTGTCAAAGGTAAGGGAGTTTAGATCCCGCATAGAGTCAAACTATGGAAAAAAAGCTTAACATCCTGTAAAAGGTGTAAATGGCATACCTTGCTAGCGTGACGCTGCGAGCTGTATCCGCGGTCCTCGGAAGCGGATGCGGGAGCCTCGGCGCCCTTTAATAGCATCTTCCAGGCGTCCTCGTACGTTGTATCGAAGAGCCTGCTGAGGGTTTGATGCTGCGTCGGGTCGAACTCCCACAGATTAAAATCCCGGTGTTGGCACGGGAGGATCCGGCGGACGAGCATAACCTGGATTATATTAACAAGACGGACTGGCTTGTTCACCAGGGACTGGATGCATGTTTGCAATCCGGTGACCTCTTTTTGTCACCCCACGACAGGCTCATCTCTTTCCAAGACATAAGCCGCGTGGGGGCCCGGATCAGAACTCGGGGGCTGCGGTCCATTTCGGATCGCGCGGCTCGGTGATATAAAACCCCCCGGATTGCCATCCCTTTAGGATCTCCACGAAAGAGCCCTCGAACCACAGGATGTTGGCCATCTTGCCCACCATGGCGCCTCCGCACTCCGCCTAGCAGCCACTCACCACCTTGGGCTTGACATTGAAGGTCTTGAGCCAGAGGCCGAAATGAGGGCGGACATGGAGAAAAGCCTCGCACACGATGATAAACGCCAAGATGTTGAGGATGAAGTTCGGGGCCAGATCGTGGAAATCCAGGCCGTAGTAGAACATGAGCCCCCGGACAAATGGGTGGAGTGAAAAACCCAGTCCGCGGAGGAAGTGGAGGAGAAATACCACCCTCTCATGGGGCCTTGGGGTGGGGATAAGCTGCCCCTCTTCGGGAATCCGGTGCGCGATGTCCTTGGACAGATACCCGGCCTTCCTTAGCTTCTTGACTTTGTCCTCCGTGACGGAGGAGACCATCCACTTGCCTCCCGCTCCAGACATTGCTGGAGAAGGTTGAGGTGGGAAGTGCGGGCTTGGGCGTTGGAGCTCGGGTGCGCGAGAGATGGGTAGGCGAGGGTGGAAGAAGGCGTAGGTAAAAAGGGTGGATCCTTGTCCCCTTGTATGGGCGGATGCGGTTGTGCGTCCCCACCTGCCTAGTAAAACTCGCTTGCCTCCCAAGCGCTGTGATAAGTGGCGCAGTTGGGTTACCCACATCCGTATTGATGAGAATCCCGTAAAAGGGGGGTACACGATCTTTGCTTTGACAAGACGTGCCAAGGAGACCGCCTCGCAAAACATACTAAGGTGGAAAGGTGAAAACGATTCGGATGAAGGACTTGGCTCTAGTGTGATGACGCACTGCGGAATACGTCAACAGATTTGATTTGTGTTAATATTATTCTCTCTATGGCAATATGTGGAAGCTTATTTTACAGAGCCGGACACTACTCTTGGTGTTTACAATCTTCTATGAAGGACTTGGAGGAGGAACCCGCCTTGCAATGCCGAAGACAATTTGTGCGCTGAACTTGTCGTCATTGAAGCCTGGTTCAGGGGCTATTGAGGGAGTCTTGGATTAGGGGGTGTTCAGATAGCTGGACTATACCTTCAGCCGGACTCCTGGACTATGAAGATACAAGATTGAAGACTTTGTCCCGTGTCCATATGGGACTTTCCTTGGCGTGGAAGGAAAGCTTGGCGATGCGGATATTCAAGATCTCCTACCATTGTAACCGACTCCATGTAACCCTAACCCTATCCGGTGTCTATATAAACCAGAGGGTTGTAGTCCGTAGGACAGAATCAACTCCATACACAATCATACCATAGGCTAGCTTATAGGGTTTAGCCTCCTTGATCTCGTGGTAGATCTACTCTTGTACCACCCATATCATCAATATTAATCAAGCAGGAGTAGGGTATTACCTCCATCGAGAGGGCCCGAACCTGGGTAAAAACATCGTTTCCCTTGTCTCCTGTTACCATCCGGCCTTGACGCACAGTTCGGGACCCCCTACCTGAAGGAAATATGCCCTAGAGGCAATAATAAAGTTATTATTTATTTCCTTATATCATGATAAAAGTTTATTATTCATGCTAGAATTGTATTAACCGGAAACATAATACATGTGTGAATACATAGACAAACAGAGTGTCACTAGTATGCCTCTTCTTGACTAGCTCGTTAATCAAAGATGGTTATGTTTCCTAACCATGGACAAAGAGTTGTTATTTGATTAACGGGATCACATCATTAGTTGAATGATCTGATTGACATGACCCATTCCATTAGCTTAGCACCCGATCATTTAGTATGTTGCTATTGCTTTCTTCATAACTTATACATGTTCCTATGACTATGAGATTATGCAACTCCCGTTTGCAGAGGAACACTTTGTGTGCTACCAAACGTCACAACGTAACTGGTGATTATAAAGGAGCTCTACAGGTGTCTCCAAAGGTACATGTTGGGTTGGCATATTTCGAGATTAGGATTTGTCACTCCGATTGTCGGAGAGGTATCTCTGGGCCCTCTCGGTAATGCACATCACTTAAGCCTTGCAAGCATTGCAACTAATGAGTTAGTTGCAGGAGTATGTATTACGGAACGAGTAAAGAGAATTGTCGGTAACGAGATTGAACTAGGTATGGGATACCGACGATCGAATCTTGGGCAAGTAACATACCGATGACAAAGGGAACAACATATGTTGTTATGCGGTCTGACCGATAAAAGATCTTCGTAGAATATGTAGGAACCAATATGGGCATCGAGGTCCCGCTATTGGTTATTGACCGGAGACGTGTCTTGGTCATGTCTACATTGTTCTCGAACCCGTAGGGTCCGCACGCTTAAGGTTGTTCGGAGTCCCGGATGTGATCACAGACATGACGAGGAGTCTCTAAATGGTCGAGACATAAAGATTGATATATTGGAAGCCTATGTTTGGATATCGGAAGTGTTCCGGGTGAAATTGGGATTTTAGCGGATTACCGGGAAGTTACCGGAACCCCCCGGAAGGTATATGGGCCTTAGTGGGCCTTAGTGGAAGAGAGGAGAGGTGGCCAGAGATGGGCCGCGCGCCCCTCCCCCCCTTGGTCCAAAAAAGACAAGGAGAGGGGGCCGGCCCCGCTTCCTCCTCTCTCTCCTCTTTTCCCCCCTCCACGAATCCTATTCGAACTAGGAAAGGGGGGGAGTCCTACTCCCGGAGGGAGTAGGACTCCTCCTGGCACGCCACCTCTTGGCCGGCCAGCCCCCCCCCTTTGAGCATTTATTTACGGAGGCACGGGGCACCCCTAAGGACATAAGTTGATCCACGTGATCATATTCTTAGCCGTGTACGGTGCCCCCTTCCACCATAGTCCTCGATAATATTGTAGCGGTGCTTAGGCGAAGCCCTGCGATAGTAGTACATCAAGATCATCACCACACCGTCGTGCTGACGGAACTCTTCCCGAACACTTTGCTGGATCGGAGTCCGGGGATCGTCATCGAGCTGAACGTGTGATAGAACTCGGAGGTGCCGTAGTTTCGGTGCTTGATCGGTTGGGCCATGAAGACGTACGACTACATCAACCAAGTTAACGCTTCCGTTGTCGATCTACAAGGGTACGTAGATCACACTCTCCCCCTCTCGTTGCTATGCATCACCATGATCTTGCGTGTGCGCAGGAATTTTTTTGAAATTACTACGAAACCCAACAGTGGCATCCGAGCCTAGGTTTTATATGTTGATGTTATATGCACGAGTAGAACACAAGTGAGTTGGGGGCGATATAAGTCATACTGCTTACCAGCATGTCATACTTTGGTTCGGCGGTATTGTTGGACGAAGCGGCCCGGACCGACATTACGCGTACGCTTACGCGAGACCGGTTCTCCCGACGTGCTTTGCACATAGGTGGCTTGCAGGTGATAGTTTCTCCAACTTTAGTTGAACCGAGTGTGGCTACGCCCGGTCCTTGTGAAGGTTAAAACAGCACCAACTTGACAAACTATCGTTGTGGTTTTGATGCGTAGGTAAGATTGGTTCTTGCTTAAGCCCGTAGCAGCCACGTAAAACATGCAACAACAAAGTAGAGGACGTCTAACTTGTTTTTGCAGGGCATGTTGTGATGTGATATGGTCAAGACATGATGCTAAATTTTATTGTACGAGATGATCATGTTTTGTAACCAAGTTATCGGCAACTGGCTGGAGCCATATGGTTGTTGCTTTATTGTATGCAATGCAATCGCGTTGTAATGCTTTACTTTATCACTAAGCGGTAGCGATAGTCGTGGCAGCATAAGATTGGCGAGACGACAACGATGCTACGATGGAGATCAAGGTGTCGTGCCGGTGACGATGGTGATCATGACGGTGCTTCAAAGATGGAGATCATAAGCACAAGATGATGATGGCCATATCATATCACTTATATTGATTGCATGTGATATTTATCTTTTATGCATCTTATCTTGCTTTGATTGACAGTAGCATTTTAAGATGATCTCTCAATAATTATCAAGAAGTGTTCTCCCTGAGTATGCACCGTTGCGAAAGTTCTTCGTGCTGAGACACCACGTGATGATCGGGTGTGATAGGCTCTACGTTCAAATACAACGGGTGCAAAACAGTTGCACACGCGGAATACTCAGGTTATACTTGACGAGCCAAGCATATACAGATATGGCCTCGGAACACGGAGACTGAAAGGTCGAGCGTGAATCATATAGTAGATATGATCAACATTGTGATGTTCACCAATGAAACTACTCCATCTCACGTGATGATCGGACATGGTTTAGTTGATTTGGATCACATAATCACTTAGAGGATTAGAGGGATGTCTATCTAAGTGGGAGTTCTGAAGTAATATGATTAATTGAACTTAAATTTATCATGAACATAGTCCTGGTAGTATTTTGCAAATTATGTTGTAGATCAATAGCTCGCGTTGTTGCTTCCCTGTGTTTATTTTGATATGTTCCTAGAGAAAATTGTGTTGAAAGATGTTAGTAGCAATGATGCGGATTGGATCCGTGATCTGAGGTTTATCCTCATTCCTGCACAGAAGAATTATGTCCTTGATGCACCGCTAGGTGACAGACCTATTGCAGGAGCAGATGCAGACGTTATGAACGTTTGGCTAGCTCAATATGATGACTAATTGATAGTTTAGTGCACCATGCTTAATGGCTTAGAATCGGGACTTCAAAGACATTTTGAACGTCATGGACCATATGAGATGTTCCAGGAGTTGAAGTTAATATTTCAAGCAAATACCCGAGTTGAGAGATATGAAGTCTCCAACAAGTTCTATAGCTAAAAGATGGAGGAGAATCGCTCAACTAGTGAGAATGTGCTCAGATTGTCTAGGTACTACAATCGTTTGAATCAAGTGGGAGTTAATCTTCCACATAAGATAGTGATTGGCAGAATTCTCTAGTCACCATCACCAAGTTAGTAGAACTTCGTGATGAACTATAGTATGCAAGGGATGACGAAAACGATTCCCAAGCTCTTCATGATGAAATTGATGAAGGTAGAAATCAAGAAAGAGCATCAAGTGTTGATGGTTGACAAGATCACTAGTTTCAAGAAAAGGGCAAAGGAAAAAAGGGGAACTTCAAGAAGAACAGCAAGCAAGTTGCTGCTCAAGTGAAGAAGCCCAAGTCTGGTCCTAAGCCTGGGACTAAGTGCTTCTACTTCAAAGGGACTGGTCACTGCAAGCGGAACTACCCCAAGTGATTGGCGGATAAGAAGGATGGCAAAGTGAACATAAGTATATTTGATATACATATTATTGATGTGTACTTTACTAGTGTTTATAGCAACCCCTCAGTATTTGATACTAGTTCAGTTGCTAAGATTAGTAACTCGAAACGGGAGTTGCAGAATAAACAGAGACTAGTTAAGGGTGAAGTGCCGATGTGTATTGGAAGTGGTTCCAAGATTGATATGATCATCATCGCACACTTCCTATACTTTCGGGATTAATGTTGAACCTAAATAAGTGTTATTTGGTGTTTGCGTTGAGCATAAATATGATTCGATCATGTTTATTGTAATATAGTTATTCATTTAAGTAAGAGAATAAATTGTTGTTCTGTTTACATGAATAAAACCTCATATGGTTACACACCCAATGAAAATAGTTCATTGGATCTCGATCGTAGTGATACACATAATCATTATATTGAAACCAAAAGATGCAAAGTTAATAATGATAGTGCAACTTATTTGTGGCACTACCGTTTAGGTCATATTGGTGCAAAGCGCATGAAGAAACTCCATACTGATGGGCTTTTGGAATCAATTGATTATGAATCAGTTGATGCTTGCGAACCATGCCTCATGGGCAAGATGACCAAGACTCCGTTCTTCGGAACAATAGAGCGAGCAACAGATTTTTTGGAAATCATACATACTGATGTATGTGGTCCGATGAATATTGAGGCTCGCGACAGGTATCATTATTTTCTGATCTTCATAGATGATTTGAGTAGATATGAGTATATCTACTTGATGAAACATAAGTCTTAAACATTTGAAAAGTTCAAATAATTTCAGGGTGAATTGGAAAATCATCGTGACAAGAAAAGAAAAGGTTTCTACGATCTGATCACGGAGACAAATATTTGAGTTACGAGTTTGGTCTTCAATTAAAACATTGTAGAATAGTTTCACAAACTCATGCCACCTGGAACACCACAGCATAATGGTGTGTCCGATCATCATAACCGTACTTTATTAGATATAGTGCAATCTATGATGTCCCTTACCGATCTACCACTATCTTTTTGGGGTTGTGCATTAGAGACAACTGCATTCACGTTAAAATGGCACCATCTAGATCCGTTGAGACGACACAATCTGAATTATGGTTTGGCAAGAAACCAAAGTTGTCGTTTTTTAAAGTTTTGGGTTGTGATGCTTATGTGAAAAAGTTTCATCCTGATAAGCTCAAACCCAAATCGGAGAAATATGTCTTCATAGGATACCCAAAGGAGACTGTTGCGTACACCTTCTATCACAGATCCGAAGGCAAGACATTCGTTGCTAAGAATGGATCCTTTCTAGAGAAGGAGTTTCTCTCGAAAGAAGTAAGTGGGAGGAAAGTAGAAAACTTCATAAGGTAATTGTACCTTCTCCCTTATTGGAAAGTAGTTCATCACAGAAATCTGTTCTTGTGACTACTACACCAATTAGTGAGGAAGCTAATGATGATGATCATGTAACTTCAGATCAAGTTACTACCGAATCTCGTAGGTAAACCAGAGTGAGATCTGCATCAGAGTGGTACGGTAATCCTGTTCTGGAAGTCATGTTACAAGACCATGACGAACTTGCGAACCATGAGGAAGCGATGATGAGCCCAGATTCCGCGAAATGGTTTGAGGCCATGAAATCTGAGATATGATCCATGTATGAGAACAAAGTATGGACTTTGATGGATTTTCCCGATGATCGGCAAGCCATAGAACATAAATGGATCTTCAAGAGGAAGACGGACGCTGATAGTAGTGTTACTATCTACAAAGCTAGACTTGTCGAAAAAGGTTTTTGACAAAGTTCAAGGTGTTGACTACGATGAAATTTTCTCACTCGTAGCGATGCTTAAGTCTGTCCAAATCATGTTAGCAATTGCCGCATTTTTATGAAATCTGGCAAATGGATAAACAAAACTACATTCCTTAATGGATTTAAAGAAGAGTTGTATATGATGCAACCAGAAGGTTTTGTCAATCCTAAAGGTGCTAACAAAATATGCAAGCTCCAGCGATCCATCTATGGACTGGTGCAAGCATCTCAGAGTTGGAATATATGCTTTGATAAGTTGATCAAAGCATATAGTTTTATACAGACTTGCGGTGAAGCCTGTATTTACAAGAAAGTGAGTGGGAGCAGTACAACATTTCTGATAAGTGTATGTGTATGACATATTGTTGATCGGAAATAATGTAGAATTATTCTGCAAGGCATAAAGGAGTGTTTGAAAGGATTTTTTCAAAGAAAACCTCGGCGAAGCTGCTTACATATTGAGCATCATGATCTATAGAGATAGATCAAGACGCTTGATAAGTTTTCTTTTTCAATGAGTACGTACCTTGACAAGATTTTGAAGTAGTTCAAAATGGAACAGTTAAAGAAAGAATTCTTGCATGTGTTACAAGGTGTGAAATTGAGTAAGACTCAAAGCCCGACCACGGCAGAAAATAGAATGAGAATGAAAGTCATTCCCTATGCCTTGGCCATAGGTTCTATAAAGTATGCCATGCTGTGTACCAGACCTATTGTATACCCTACACTAATTTTGTCAAGGGAGTAAAATAGTGATCTAGAAGTAGATCACTAGATAGCGGTCAAAGTTATCCTTAGTGGAATAAGGATATGTTTCTCGATTATGGAGGTGACAAAAGGTTCGTCGTAAGAGGGTTACGTCGATACAAGTTTTGGCACTAATCCGGATGCCTCTTAGTCTTCATCTGGATACATATTGAAAGTGGGAGCAATTAGCTAAAGTAGCTCCGTGCAGAGCATTGTAGACATAGAAAATTGCAAAATACTTATGGATCTGAATATGGCAGACCCGTTGACTAAACTTCTCTCACAGGCAAAACATTATCACACCTTAGTATTCTTTGGGTGTTAATCACATAGCAATGTGAACTAGATTACTGACTCTACTAAACCCTTTGGGTGTTGGTCACATATCGATGTGAACTATGGGTGTTAACCACATAAAGATGTGAACCATTGATGTTAGATCACATGGCGATGTGAACTAGATTATTGACTCTAGTGCAAGTGGGAGATTGAAGGAAATATGCCCTAGAGGCAATAATAAAGTTATTATTTATTTCCTTATATCATGATAAAAGTTTGTTATTCATGCTAGAATTGTATTAACCGGAAACATAATACATGTGTGAATACATAGACAAACAGAGTGTCACTAGTATGCCTCTTCTTGACTAGCTCGTTAATCAAAGATCGTTATGTTTCCTAACCATGGACAAGATTTGTTATTTGATTAACGGGATCACATTATTAGTTGAATGATCTAATTGACATTACCCATTCCATTAGCTTAGCACCCGATCGTTTAGTTCGTTGCTATTGGTTTCTTCATAACTTATACATGTTCCTATGACTATGAGATTATGCAACTCCCATTTGCCAGAGGAATACTTTGTGTGCTACCAAACGTCACAATGTAACTGGGTGATTATAAAGGAGCTCTACAGGTGTCTCCAAAGGTACATGTTGGGTTGGCGTATTTCGTGATTAGGATTTGTCACTCCGATTGTCGGAGAGGTATCTCTGGGCCCTCTCGGTAATGCACATCACTTAAGCCTTGCAAGCATTGCAACTAATGAGTTAGTTGCAGGATGATGTATTATGGAACGAGTAAAGAGACTTGCCAGTAACGAGATTGAACTAGGTATGGGATACCGACGATCGAATCTCGGGCAAGTACCATACCGATGACAAAGGGAACAACGTATGTTGTTATGCGGTCTGACCGATAAAAGATCTTCGTAGAATATGTAGGAACCAATATGGGCATCTAGGTCCCGCTATTGGTTATTGACCGGAGACGTGTCTCGGTCATGCCTACATTGTTCTCGAACTCGTAGGGTCCACACGCTTAAGGTTACGATGACAGTTATATTATGAGTTTATGCATTTTGATGTACCGAAGGTTGTTCGGAGTCCCGGATGTGATCACAGACATGACGAGGAGTCTCTAAATGGTCAAGACATAAATATTGATATATTTGAAGCCTATGATTGGATATCGGAAGTGTTCCGGGTGAAATCGGGATTTTACCGGATTACCGGGAGGTTACCGGAACCCCCCGAGAGGTATATGAGCCTTAGTGGGCCTTAGTGGAAGAGAGGAGAGGTGGCCAGAGATGGGCCGCGCGCCCCTCCCCCCCTTGGTCTGAATAGGACAAGGAGAGGGGGTCGGCCCCCCTTCCTCCTCTCTCTCCTCTTTTCCCCCCTCCACGAATCCTATTCCAACTAGGAAAGGGGGGGAGTCCTACTCCCGAAGGGAGTAGGACTCCTCCTGGCGCGCCACCTCTTGGCCGGCCAGCCCCCCCTATGAGCCTTTTGTTGGAAATATGCCCTAGAGGCAATAATAAAAGCATTATTATTATATTTCCTTGTTCATGATAATTGTCTTTATTCATGCTATAATTGTGTTATCTGGAAATCGTAATACATGTGTGAATAATAGACATCAACATGTCCCTAGTGAGCCTCTAGTTGACTAGCTCGTTGATCAACAGATAGTCATGATTTCCTGACTATGGACACTGGATGTCATTGATAACGAGATCACATCATTAGGAGAATGATGTGATGGACAAGACCCAATCCTAAACATAGCACAAGATCGTATAGTTCGTTTGCTAGAGTTTTCTAATGTCAAGTATCTTTTCCTTAGACCATGAGATCGTGTAACTCCCGGATACTGTAGGAGTGCTTTGGGTATGCCAAACGTCACAACGTAACTGGGTGACTATAAAGGTAGACTACGGGTATCTCCGAAAGTGTCTGTTGGGTGACATGGATCAAGACTGGGATTTGTCACTCCGTATGACGGAGAGGTATCACTGGGCCCACTCGGTAATGCATCATCATAATGAGCTCAGAGTGACCAAGTGTCTGGTCACGGGATCATGCATTACGGTACGAGTAAAGTGACTTGCCGGTGACGAGATTGAACGAGGTATTGGGATACCGACGATCGAATCTCGGGCAAGTAACATATCGATAGACAAAGGGAATAGCGTACGGGGTTGATTGAATCCTCGACATCGTGGTTCATCCGATGAGATCATCGTGGAGCATGTGGGAGCCAACATGGGTATCCAGATCCCGCTGTTGGTTATTGACCGGAGAGTCGTCTCGGTCATGTCTGCTTGTCTCCCGAACCCGTAGGGTCTACACACTTAAGGTTCGGTTACGCTAGGGTTGTAGGGATATGTATATGCAGTGACCCGAATGTTGTTCGGAGTCCCGGATGAGATCCCGGACGTCACGAGGAGTTCCGGAATGGTCCGGAGGTAAAGATTTATATATGGGAAGTCCTGTTTCGGGCATCGGGACAAGTTTCGGGGTTATCGGTATTGTACCGGGACCACCGGAGGGGTCCCGGGGGCCCACCGGGTGGGGCCACCCATCCCCGGGGGCCACATGGGCTGTGGGGGGTGCGCCTTGGCCTGCTTGGGCCAAGGGCACCAGCCCCACAAGGCCTATGCGCCTAGGGTTTCCAAAGGGGAGGAGTCCTACTAGTGGAAGGCACCTCCTAGGTGCCTTGGGGGGGAGGGAAACCCCCCTAGGCCGCCGCACCCCCTAGGAGATTGGATCTCCTAGGGCCGGCCACCCCCCCTTGGCACCCCTATATATAGTGGGGGAGAGGAGGGACTTCAAACCTTGAGTCCTTGGCCTTTGGTTGCCTCCTTCTCCCTCCCCAACACCTCCTCAACCTCTATAGTGCTTAGCGAAGCTCTGTCGGAGTACTGCAGCTCCATCAACACCACGCCGTCGTGCTGCTGCTGGTGCCATCTCCCTCAACCTCTCCTCCCTCCCTTGCTGGATCAATAAGAGGAGACGTGGCTGTTCCGTACGTGTGTTGAACGCGGAGGTGCCGTCCGTTCGGCGCTGGTCATCGGTGATTTGGATCACGTCGAGTACGACTACATCATCACCGTTCTTTTGAACGCTTCCGTGCGCGATCTACAAAGGTATGTAGATGCATCTGATCACTCGTTGCTAGATGAACTCCTAGATGATCTTGGTGAAACGAGTAGGAAATTTTTTGTTTTCTGCAACGTTCCCCAACAGTGGCATCATGAGCTAGGTCTATGCGTAGTTCTTCTTGCGCGAGTAGAACACAATTTGTTGTGGGCGTAGATTTGTCAACTTTCTTGCCGTTACTAGTCCTTTCTTGCTTCAGCGGTATTGTGGGATGAAGCGGCCCGGACCAACCTTACACGTACGCTTACGTGAGACCGGTTCCACCGACTAACATGCACTAGCTGCATAAGGTGGCTGGCGGGTGTCTGTCTCTCCCACTTTAGTTGGAGCGGAATCGATGAACAGGGTCCTTATGAAGGGTAAATAGAAGTTGACAAATCACGTTGTGGCTTTAACGTAGGTAAGAAAACGTTCTTGCTAGAACCCTAATTCAGCCACGTAAAAACTTGCAACAACAATTAGAGGACGTCTAACTTGTTTTTGCAGCAAGTGGTTTGTGATATGATATGGCCAAAGTTGTGATGAATGATGAATGATCTATATGTGATGTATGAGATGTTCATGCTATTGTAATAGGATTCACGACTTGCATGTCGATGAGTATGACAACCGGCACGAGCCATAGGAGTTGTCTTTATTCTTTTAATGACCTGCGTGTCATCGAGAAACGCCATGTAAATTACTTTACTTTATTGCTAAACGCGTTAGCCATAGTAGTAGAAGTAATAGTTGGCGAGCAACTTCATGGAGACACGATGATGGAGATCATGATGATGGAGATCATGGTGTCAAGCCAGTGACAAGATGATCACGGAGCCCCAAGATGGAGATCAAAGGAGCTATGTGAAAATGGCCATATCATGTCACGTTTATTATTTGATTGCATGTGATGTTTATCATGTTTTGCATCTTGTTTACTTAGAACGATGGTAGTAAATAAGATGATCCCTCACAATAAAATTCAAGAAGTGTTTCCCCTAACTGTGCACCGTTGCGACAGTTCGCTGTTTCAAAACACCACGTGATGATCGGGTGTTTTATTCAAACGTTCACATACAACGGGTGTAAGACAGATTTACACGTGCAAACACTTAGGTTGACTTGACGAGCCTAGCATGTACAGACATGGCCTCGGAACACAGAAGACCGAAAGGTCGAGCATGAGTCGTATAGAAGATACGATCAACATGAAGATGTTCACCGGTGTTGACTAGTCCGTCTCACGTGATGATCGGACACGGTCTAGTTTAACTCGGATCATGTAATACTTAGATGACTAGAGGGATGTCTAATCTAAGTGGGAGTTCACTAATAATTTGATTAGTTGAACTTAATTATCATGAACTTAGTCTAAAATCTTTGCAATATGTCTTGTAGATCAAATGGCCAACGTAGTCCTCAACTTCAACGCGTTCCTAGAGAAAACTAAGCTGAAAGACGATGGCAGCAACTATACGGACTGGGTCCGGAACCTGAGGATCATCCTCATAGCTGCCAAGAAAGATTATGTCCTACAAGCACCGCTTGGTGACGCACCCGTTCTCCCTGCAGAACAAGATGTTATGAACGCTTGGCAGGCACGTTTCGATGACTACTCCCTCGTTCAGTGCGGCATGCTTTACAGCCTAGAGCCGGGACTCCAAAAGCGTTTTGAGACACATGGAGCATATGAGATGTTCGAAGAGCTGAAAATGGTTTTCCAAGCTCATGCCCGGGTCGAGAGATATGAAGTCTCCGACAAATTCTTCAGCTGTAAGATGGAGGAAAACAGTTCTGTCAGTGAGCACATACTCACTATGTCTGGGTTGCATAACCGCTTGACTCAGCTAGGAGTTAATCTCCCGGATGATGCGGTCATTGACAGAATCCTCCAGTCGCTTCCACCAAGCTACAAGAGCTTTGTGATGAACTTCAATATGCAGGGGATGGAAAAGACCATTCCTGAAGTATTTGCTATGCTGAAATCAGCGGAGGTAGAAGTCAGGAAGGAACATCAAGTGTTGATGATCAATAAAACCACTAAGTTCAAGAAAGGCAAGGGTAAAAAGAGCTTCAAGAAGGACGGCAAGGAGGTTGCCGCGCCCGGCAAGCAAGCTGCCGGGAAGAAGCCAAAGAATGGACCCAAGCCCGAGACCGAGTGCTTTTATTGCAAGGGAAGCGGTCACTGGAAGCGGAACTGCCCTAAGTACTTAGCGGATAAGAAGGCCGACAAAACCAAAGGTATATGTGATATACATGTAATTGATGTGTACCTTACTAGTGCCCGTAGTGGCTCCTGGGTATTTGATACCGGTGCAGTTGCTCACATTTGTAACTCAAAGCAGGGGCTGCGGAATAAGCGGAAACTGGCAAAGGACGAGGTGACGATGCGCGTCGGGAATGGTTCCAAGGTCAATGTGATCGCCGTCGGCACGCTACCTCTACATCTCCCTTCGGGATTAGTTTTAAACCTTAATAATTGTTATTTAGTGCCAACTTTGAGCATGAACATTGTATCGGGATCTCGTTTAATTCGAGATGGCTACTCTTTTAAATCTGAGAATAATGGTTGTTCCATTTTTATGAGAGATATGTTTTATGGTCATGCTCCTATGGTGAATGGTTTATTCTTTATGAATCTCGAACGTGATGCTACACATGTTCATAATGTGAGTACCAAAAGAAGTAAAGTTGATAATGATAGTCCCACATACTTGTGGCACTGCCGCCTTGGTCACATAGGTGTCAAACGCATGAAGAAGCTCCATGCTGATGGACTTTTAGAGTCTCTTGATTATGAATCATTTGACACGTGCGAACCATGCCTTATGGGTAAAATGACCAAGACTCCGTTCTCAGGAACAATGGAGCGAGCAACCGACTTATTGGAAATCATACATACCGATGTGTGCGGTCCAATGAGTGTTGAGGCTCGCGGTGGCTATCGTTATGTTCTCACCCTCACTGATGATTTAAGTAGGTATGGGTATATCTACTTAATGAAACACAAGTCTGAAACCTTTGAAAAGTTCAAGGAATTTCAGAGTGAGGTTGAAAATCAACGTGACAGGAAAATCAAGTTTCTACGATCTGATCGTGGAGGAGAATACTTGAGTCACGAGTTTGGGGCACACTTAAGAAAATGTGGAATAGTTTCACAACTCACGCCGCCTGGAACACCTCAGCGTAATGGTGTGTCCGAACGTCGTAATCGCACTCTGTTAGATATGGTGCGATCTATGATGTCTCTTACCGATTTACCGCTGTCTTTTTGGGGCTATGCTTTAGAGACTGCCGCATTCACTTTAAATAGGGCTCCGTCGAAATCCGTTGAGACGACACCGTATGAATTATGGTTTGGGAAGAAACCTAAACTGTCGTTTCTAAAAGTTTGGGGATGCGATGCTTATGTCAAGAAACTTCAACCTGAAAAGCTCGAACCCAAATCGGAAAAATGCGTCTTCATAGGGTACCCAAAAGAAACTATTGGGTACACCTTCTACCTTAGATCTGAAGGCAAGATCTTTGTTGCCAAGAATGGGTCTTTTCTGGAGAAAGAGTTTCTCTCGAAAGAAGTAAGTGGGAGGAAAGTAGAGCTTGATGAAGTATTGCCTCTTGAACCGGAAAATGGCGCAACTCAAGAAAATGTTCCTGAGGTGCCAGCACCGACTAGAGAGGAAGTTAATGATAATGATCAAGATGCTTCTGATCAAGCTCCTACTGAAATTCGAAGGTCCACAATGACACGTTCCGCACCAGAGTGGTACGGCAACCCTGTCTTGGAAATCATGTTGTTAGACAACGGTGAACCTTCGAACTATGAAGAAGCGATGGCGGGACCAGATTCCGACAAATGGCTAGAAGCCATGAAATCCGAGATAGGATCCATGTATGAAAACGAAGTATGGACTTTGACTGACTTGCCCGTTGAACGGCGAGCCATAGAAAATAAATGGATCTTTAAGAAGAAGACAGACGCGGATGGTAATGTGACCATCTATAAAGCTCGGCTTGTCGCTAAGGGTTATCGACAAGTTCAAGGGGTTGACTACGATGAGACTTTCTCACCGGTAGCGAAGCTGAAGTCCGTCCGAATCATGTTAGCAATTGCCGCATTCTATGATTACGAAATATGGCAAATGGACGTCAAAACGGCATTCCTTAATGGTTTCCTTAAGGAAGAATTGTATATGATGCATCCGGAAGGTTTTGTCGATCCTAAGAATGCTGACAAAGTGTGCAAGCTCCAACGCTCGATTTATGGGCTGGTGCAAGCATCTCGGAGTTGGAACATTCGCTTTGATGAGATGATCAAAGCGTTTGGGTTTACACAGACTTATGGAGAAGCCTGCGTTTACAAGAAAGTGAGTGGGAGCTCTGTAGCATTTCTCATATTATATGTAGATGACATACTTTTGATGGGAAATGATATAGAACTCTTGGACAGCATCAAGGTCTACTTGAATAAAAGTTTTTCAATGAAGGACCTTGGAGAAGCTGCTTATATATTAGGCATCAAAATCTATAGAGATAGATCAAGACGCCTCATAGGTCTTTCACAAAGCACATACCTTGATAAGATATTGAAGAAGTTCAATATGGATCAATCCAAGAAAGGGTTCTTGCCTGTGTTACAAGGTATGAAATTGAGCTCAGCTCAATGTCCGACCACGGCAGAAGATATAGAAGAGATGAGCATCATCCCCTATGCCTCAGCCATAGGTTCTATTATGTATGCCATGCTGTGTACCAGACCTGATGTTAACCTTGCCGTAAGTTTGGTAGGAAGGTACCAAAGTAATCCCGGCAAGGAACACTGGACAGCGGTCAAGAATATCCTGAAGTACCTGAAAAGGACTAAGGAAATGTTTCTCGTTTATGGAGGTGACGAAGAGCTCGTCGTAAAGGGTTACGTCGACGCTAGCTTCGACACAGATCTGGATGACTCTAAGTCACAAACCGGATACGTGTATATTTTGAATGGTGGGGCAGTAAGCTGGTGCAGTTGCAAGCAAAGCGTCGTGGCGGGATCTACATGTGAAGCGGAGTACATGGCAGCCTCGGAGGCAGCACATGAAGCAATATGGGTGAAGGAGTTCATCACCGACCTAGGAGTCATACCCAATGCGTCGGGGCCGATCAAGCTCTTCTGTGACAACACTGGAGCTATTGCACTTGCCAAGGAGCCCAGGTTTCACAAGAAAACGAGGCACATCAAGCGTCGCTTCAACTCCATTCGTGAAAATGTTCAAGATGGAGACATAGAGATTTGTAAAGTACATACGGACCTGAATGTAGCAGATCCGTTGACTAAACCTCTCCCTAGAGCAAAACATGATCAACACCAGAATTCCATGGGTGTTCGATTCATCACAATGTAACTAGATTATTGACTCTAGTGCAAGTGGGAGACTGTTGGAAATATGCCCTAGAGGCAATAATAAAAGCATTATTATTATATTTCCTTGTTCATGATAATTGTCTTTATTCATGCTATAATTGTGTTATCTGGAAATCGTAATACATGTGTGAATAATAGACATCAACATGTCCCTAGTGAGCCTCTAGTTGACTAGCTCGTTGATCAACAGATAGTCATGATTTCCTGACTATGGACACTGGATGTCATTGATAACGAGATCACATCATTAGGAGAATGATGTGATGGACAAGACCCAATCCTAAACATAGCACAAGATCGTATAGTTCGTTTGCTAGAGTTTTCTAATGTCAAGTATCTTTTCCTTAGACCATGAGATCGTGTAACTCCCGGATACTGTAGGAGTGCTTTGGGTATGCCAAACGTCACAACGTAACTGGGTGACTATAAAGGTAGACTACGGGTATCTCCAAAAGTGTCTGTTGGGTGACATGGATCAAGACTGGGATTTGTCACTCCGTATGACGGAGAGGTATCACTGGGCCCACTCGGTAATGCATCATCATAATGAGCTCAGAGTGACCAAGTGTCTGGCCACGGGATCATGCATTACGGTACGAGTAAAGTGACTTGCCGGTAACGAGATTGAACGAGGTATTGGGATACCGACGATCGAATCTCGGGCAAGTAACATATCGATAGACAAAGGGAATAGCGTACGGGGTTGATTGAATCCTCGACATCGTGGTTCATCCGATGAGATCATCGTGGAGCATGTGGGAGCCAACATGGGTATCCAGATCCCGCTGTTGGTTATTGACCGGAGAGTCGTCTCGGTCATGTCTGCTTGTCTCCCGAACCCGTAGGGTCTACACACTTAAGGTTCGGTTACGCTAGGGTTGTAGGGATATGTATATGCAGTGACCTGAATGTTGTTCGGAGTCCCGGATGAGATCCCGGACGTCACGAGGAGTTCCGGAATGGTCCGGAGGTAAAGATTTATATATGGGAAGTCCTGTTTCGGGCATCGGGACAAGTTTCGGGGTTATCGGTATTGTACCGGGACCACTGGAGGGGTCCCGGGGGCCCACCGGGTGGGGCCACCCATCCCTGGGGGCCACATGGGCTGTGGGGGGTGCACCTTGGCCTGCTTGGGCCAAGGGCACCAGCCCCACAAGGCCCATGCGCCTAGGGTTTCCAAAGGGGAGGAGTCCTACTAGTGGAAGGCACCTCCTAGGTGCCTTGGGGGGGAGGGAAACCCCCCTAGGCCGCCGCACCCCCTAGGAGATTGGATCTCCTAGGGCCGGCCACCCCCCCTTGGCACCCCTATATATAGTGGAGGAGAGGAGGGACTTCAAACCTTGAGTCCTTGGCCTTTGGTTGCCTCCTTCTCCCTCCCCAACACCTCCTCAACCTCTATAGTGCTTAGCGAAGCTCTGTCGGAGTACTGCAGCTCCATCAACACCACGCCGTCGTGCTACCGCTGGTGCCATCTCCCTCAACCTCTCCTCCCTCCCTTGCTGGATCAAGAAGAGGAGACGTGGCTGTTCCGTACGTGTGTTGAACGCGGAGGTGTCGTCCGTTCGGCGCTGGTCATCGGTGATTTGGATCACGTCGAGTACGACTACATCATCACCGTTCTTTTGAACGCTTCCGTGCGCGATCTACAAAGGTATGTAGATGCATCTGATCACTCGTTGCTAGATGAACTCCTAGATGATCTTGGTGAAACGAGTAGGAAAATTTTTGTTTTCTGCAACGTTCCCCAACACCTTTATATACGGAGGCACGGGGCACCCCTAAGGACACAAGTTGATCCACGTGATCATATTCTTAGCCGTGTATGGTGCCCCCTTCCACCATAGTCCTCGATAATATTGTAGCGGTGCTTAGGCGAAACCCTGTGACAGTAGTACATCAAGATCGTCACCACGCCGTCGTGCTGACGGAACTCTTCCCGAACACTTTGCTGGATCGGAGTCCCGGGATCGTCATCGAGCTGAACGTGTGCTAGAACTCGGAGGTGCCGTAGTTTCGGTGCTTGATTGGTTGGGCCGTGAAGACGTACGACTACATCAACGAAGTTAACGCTTCCGTTGTTGATCTACAAGGGTACGTAGATCACACTCTCCCCCTCTCGTTGCTATGCATCACCATGATCTTGCGTGTGCGTAGGAATTTTTTTGAAATTACTACGAAACCCAACAGTGGCATCCGAGCCTAGGTTTATATGTTGATGTTATATGCACGAGTATAACACAAGTGAGTTGTGGGCGATATAAGTCATACTGCTTACCAGCATGTCATACTTTGGTTCGGCGGTATTGTTGGACGAAGCGGCCCGGACTGACATTACGCGTACTCTTACGCGAGACCGGTTCTCCCGACGTGCTTTGCACATAGGTGGCTTGCAGGTGACAGTTTCTCCAACTTTAGTTGAACTGAGTGTGGTTACGCCCGGTCCTTGTGAAGGTTAAAACAGCACCAACTTGACAAACTATCGTTGTGGTTTTGATGCGTAGATAAGATTGGTTCTTTCTTAAGCCCGTAGCAGCCACGTAAAACATGCAACAACAAAGTAGAGGACGTCTAACTTGTTTTTGCAGGGCATGTTGTGATGTGATATGGCAAGACATGATGCTAAATTTTATTATATGAGATGATCATGTTTTGTAACCGAGTTATCGGCAACTGGCAGGAGCCATATGGTTGTTGCTTTATTGTATGCAATGCAATCGCGCTGTAATGCTTTACTTTATCACTAAGCGGTAGCGATAGTCGTGGAAGCATAACATTGGCGAGACGACAACGATGCTACGATGGAGATCAAGGTGTCGCGCCGGTGACGATGGTGATCATGACGGTGCTTCGAAGATGGAGATAATAAGCACAAGATGATGATGGCCATATCATATCACTTATATTGATTGCATGTGATGTTTATCTTTTATGCATCTTATCTTGCTTTGATTGACAGTAGCATTTTAAGATGATCTCTCAATAATTATCAAGAAGTGTTCTCCCTGAGTATGCACCGTTGCGAAAGTTCTTCGTGCTGAGACACCACGTGATGATCGGGTGTGATAGGCTCTACGTTCAAATACAACGGGTGCAAAACAGTTGCACACGCGGAATACTCAGGTTATACTTGACGAGCCAAGCATATACAGATATGGCCTCGGAACACGGAGACCGAAAGGTCGAGCGTGAATCATATAGTAGATATGATCAACATTGTGATGTTCACCAATGAAACTACTCCATCTCACGTGATGATCGGACATGGTTTAGTTGATTTGGATCACGTAATCACTTAGATGATTAGAGGGATGTCTATCTAAGTGGGAGTTCTGAAGTAATATGATTAATTGAACGTAAATTTATCATGAACTTAGTCCTGGTAGTATTTTGCAAATTATGTTGTAGATCAATAGCTCGCGTTGTTGCTTCCCTGTGTTTATTTTGATATGTTCCTAGAGAATATTGTGTTGAAAGATGTTAGTAGCAATGATGCGGATTGGATCCGTGATCTGAGGTTTATCCTCATTCCTGCACAGAAGAATTATGTCCTTGATGCACCGCTAGGTGACAGACCTATTGCAGGAGCAGATGCAGACGTTATGAACGTTTGGCTAGCTCAATATGATGAGTAATTGATAGTTTAGTGCCCCATGCTTAATGGCTTAGAATCGGGACTTCAAAGACGTTTCGAACGTCATGGACCATATGAGATGTTCCAGGAGTTGAAGTTAATATTTCAAGCAAATACCCGAGTTGAGAGATATGAAGTCTCCAACAAGTTCTATAGCTAAAAGATGGAGGAGAATCGCTCAACTAGTGAGCATGTGCTCAGATTGTCTGGGTACTACAATCGCTTGAATCAAGTGGGAGTTAATCTTCCAGATAAGATAGTGATTGGCAGAATTCTCTAGTCACCATCACCAAGTTAGTAGAACTTCGTGATGAACTATAGTATGCAAGGCATGACGAAAACGATTCCCAAGCTCTTCATGATGAAATCGATGAAGGTAGAAATCAAGAAAGAGCATCAAGTGATGATGGTTGACAAGATCACTAGTTTCAAGAAAAGGGCAAAGGAAAAAAGGGGAACTTCAAGAAGAACAGCAAGCAAGTTGCTGCTCAAGTGAAGAAGCCCAAGTCTGGTCCCAAGCCTGAGACTAAGTGCTTCTACTGCAAAGGCACTGGTCACTGGAAGCGGAACTACCCCAAGTGATTGGAGGATAAGAAGGATGGCAAAGTGAACATAAGTATATTTGATATACATATTATTGATGTGTACTTTACTAGTGTTTATAGCAACCCCTCAGTATTTGATACTAGTTCAGTTGCTAAGAATAGTAACTCGAAACGGGAGTTGCAGAATAAACAGAGACTAGTTAAGGGTGAAGTGACGATGTGTATTGGAAGTGGTTCCAAGATTGATATGATCATCATCGCACACTCCCTATACTTTCGGGATTAATGTTGAACCTAAATAAGTGTTATTTGGTGTTTGCGTTGAGCATAAATATGATTTGATCATGTTTATTGTAATACGGTTATTCATTTAAGTAAGAGAATGAATTGTTGTTCTGTTTACATGAATAAAACCTCATATGGTTACACACCCAATGAAAATAGTTCATTGGATCTCGATCGTAGTGATACACATAATCATAATATTGAAACCAAAAGATGCAAAGTTAATAATGATAGTGCAACTTATTTGTGGCACTGCCTTTTGGGTCATATTGGTGCATAGCGCATGAAGAAACTCCATACTGATGGGCTTTTGGAATCACTTGATTATGAATCAGTTGATGCTTGTAAACCATGCCTCATGGGCAAGATGACCAAGACTCTGTTCTTCGGAACAATGGAGCGAGCAACAGATTTTTTGGAAATCATACATACTGATGTATGTGGTCCGATGAATATTGAGGCTCGCGACAGGTATCATTATTTTCTGATCTTCACAGATGATTTGAGCAGATATGAGTATATCTACTTGATGAAACATAAGTCTGAAACATTTGAAAAGTTCAAATAATTTCAGGGTGAAGTGGAAAATCATCGTGAGAAGAAAAGAAAAGGTTTCTGCGATCTGATCGCGGAGACAAATATTTGAGTTACGAGTTTGGTCTTCAATTAAAACATTGTGGAATAGTTTCACAAAGTCATGCCACCTGGAACACCACAGCATAATGGTGTGTCCGACCGTCATAACCGTACTTTATTGGATATAGTGCAATCTGTGATGTCCCTTACCGATCCACCACTATCGTTTTGGGGTTATGCATTAGAGACAATTGCATTCACGTTAAAATGGCACCATCTAAATCCGTTGAGACGACACAATCTGAATTATGGTTTGGCAAGAAACCGAAGTTGTCGTTTCTTAAAGTTTTGGGTTGTGATGCTTATGTGAAAAAGTTTCATCCTGATAAGCTCAAACCCAAATCGGAGAAATATGTCTTCATAGGATACCCAAAGGAGACTGTTGGGTACACCTTCTATCACAGATCTGAAGGCAAGAACTTCGTTTCTTAAGAATGGATCCTTTCTAAAGAAGTAGTTTCTCTCGAAAGAAGTGAGTGGGAGGAAAGTAGAAAACTTGATAAGGTAATTGTACCTTCTCCCTTATTGGAAAGTAATTCATCACAGAAATCTGTTCTTGTGACTACTACACCAATTAGTGAGGAAGCTAATGATGATGATCATGTAACTTCAGATCAAGTTACTACCGAATCTCGTAGGTAAACCAGAGTGAGATCTGCACCAGAGTGGTACGGTAATCCTGTTCTGGAAGTCATGTTACTAGACCATGACGAACTTGCGAACTATGAGGAAGCGATGATGAGCCCAGATTCCGCGAAATAGTTTGAGGCCAGGAAATCTGAGATATGATCCATGTATGAGAACAAAGTATGGACTTTGATGGATTTGCCCGATGATCGGCAAGCCATAGAAAATAAATGGATCTTCAAGAGGAAGACGGACGCTGATAGTAGTGTTACTATCTACAAAGCTAGACTTGTAGAAAATGGTTTTTGACAAAGTTCAAGGTGTTGACTACGATGAAATTTTCTCACTCGTAGCGATGCTTAAGCCTGTCCAAATCATGTTAGCAATTGCCGCATTTTTATGAAATCTGGCAAATGGATAAACAAAACTACATTCCTTAATGGATTTAAAGAAGAGTTGTATATGATGCAACCAGAAGGTTTTGTCAATCCTAAAGGTGCTAACAAAATATGCAAGCTCCAGCGATCCATCTATGGACTGGTGCAAGCATCTCGGAGTTGGAATATACGCTTTGATAAGTTGATCAAAGCATATAGTTTTATACAGACTTGCGGTGAAGCCTGTATTTACAAGAAAGTGAGTGGGAGCAGTACAACATTTCTGATAAGTGTATGTGTATGACATATTGTTGATCGGAAATAATGTAGAATTATTCTGCAAGGCATAAAGGAGTGTTTGAAAGGATTTTTTCAAAGAAAACCTCGGTGAAGCTGCTTACATATTGAGCATCAAGATCTATAGAGATAGATCAAGACGCTTGATAAGTTTTCTTTTTCAATGAGTACGTACCTTGACAAGATTTTGAAGTAGTTCAAAATGGAACAGTCAAAGAAAGAATTCTTGCATGTGTTACAAGGTGTGAAATTGAGTAAGACTCAAAGCCCGACCACGGCAGAAAATAGAATGAGAATGAAAGTCATTCCCTATGCCTTGGCCATAGGTTCTATAAAGTATGCCATGCTGTGTACCAGACCTATTGTATACCCTACACTAATTTTGTCAAGGGAGTAAAATAGTGATCTAGAAGTAGATCACTAGACAGCGGTCAAAGTTATCCTTAGTGGAATAAGGATATGTTTCTCGATTATGGAGGTGACAAAAGGTTCATCGTAAAAAGGTGACGTCGATACAAGTTTTGGCACTAATCCGGATGACTCTTAGTCTTCATCTGGATACATATTGAAAGTGGGAGCAATTAGCTAAAGTAGCTCCGTGCAGAGCATTGTAGACATAGAAAATTGCAAAATACTTATGGATCTGAATATGGCAGGCCCGTTGACTAAACTTCTCTCACTGGAAAAACATGATCACACCTTAGTACTCTTTGGGTGTTAATAACATAGCAATGTGAACTAGATTACTGACTCTAGTAAACCCTTTGGGTGTTGGTCACATATCGATGTGAACTATGGGTGTTAACCACATAAAGATGTGAACTATTGATGTTAGATCACACGGCGATGTGAACTAGATTATTGACTCTAGTGCAAGTGGGAGATTGAAGGAAATATGCCCTAGAGGCAATAATAAAGTTATTATTTATTTCCTTATATCATGATAAAGGTTTATTATTCATGCTAGAATTGTATTAACCAGAAACATAATACATGTGTGAATACATAGACAAACAGAGTGTCACTAGTATGCCTCTACTTGACTAGCTCGTTAATCAAAGATGGTTATGTTTCCTTACCATGGACAAAGAGTTGTTATTTGATTAACGGGATCACATCATTAGTTGAATGATCTAATTGACATGACCCATTCCATTAGCTTAGCACCCGATCGTTTAGTATGTTTCTATTGCTTTCTTCATAACTTATACATGTTCCTATGACTATGAGATTATGCAACTCCCGTTTGCCAGAGGAACACTTTGTGTGATACCAAACATGACAACGTAACTGGGTGATTATAAAGGAGCTCTACAGGTGTCTCCAAAGGTACATGTTGGGTTGGCGTATTTCGAGATTAGGATTTGTCACTCCGATTGTCGGAGAGGTATCTCTGGGCCCTCTCGGTAAGGCACATCACTTAAGCCTTGCAAGCGTTGCAACTAATGAGTTAGTTGCGGGATAATGTATTACGGAACGACTAAAGAGACTTGCCGGCAACGAGAATGAACTAGGTATGGGATACCGACGATCGAATCTCGGGCAAGTAACATACCGATCACAAAGGGAACAACGTATGTTGTTATGCGGTTTGACCGATAAAAGATCTTCGTAGAATATGTAGGAACCAATATGGGCATCCAGGTCCCGCTATTGGTTATTGACCGGAGACGTGTCTCGGTCATGTCTACATTGTTCTCGAACCCGTAGGGTCCGCACGCTTAAGGTTACGATGACAGTTATATTATGAGTTTATGCATTTTGATGTACTGAAGGTTGTTCGTAGTCCCAAATGTGATAACGGACATGACGAGGAGTCTCGAAATGGTCGAGACATAAAGATTGATATATTGGAAGCCTATGTTTGGATATCGGACGTGTTCCGGGTGAAATCGGGATTTTACCGGATTACCGGGAGGTTACCGGAACCCCCCGGGAGGTATATGGGCCTTAGTGGGCCTTAGTGGAAGAGAGGAGAGGTGGCCATAGATGGGTCGCGCGCCCCTCCCCCCTTGGTCCGAATAGGACAAGGAGAGGGGGCCAGCCCCCCTTCCTCCTCTCTCTCCTCTTTTCCCCCCTCCACGAATCCTATTCCAACTAGGAAAGGGGGGGAGTCCTACTCCTGGAGGGAGTACGACTCCTCCTGGAGCGCCACCTCTTGGCTGGCCAGCCCCCCCTTTGAGCCTTTATATACGGAGGCACGGGGCACCCCTAAGGACACAAGTTGATCCACGTGATCATATTCTTAGCCGTGTACGGTGCCCCCTTCCACCATAGTCCTCGATAATATTGTAGCGGTGCTTAGGCGAAGCCCTGCGACAGTAGTACATCAAGATCGTCACCATGCCGTCATGCTGACGGAACTCTTCCCCGACACTTTGCTGGATCGGAGTCCAGGGATCGTCATCGAGCTGAACGTGTGCTAGAACTCGGAGGTGCCGTAGTTTCGGTGCTTGATCGGTCGGGCCCTGAAGACGTACGACTACATCAACCAAGTTAGCGCTTCCGTTGTCGATCTACAAGGGTACGTAGATCACACTCTCCCCCTCTCGTTGCTATACATCACCATGATCTTGCGTGTGCGTAGGAATTTTTTTGAAATTACTACGAAACCCAACACTACCCGAGATCCGCCGGTTTTGACACCGACAACGGGGCCCGCACCTGGCTCCTGAACCTGGCTCCTGGCACAATCTCCTCCTGGGACGAGATGCGCACTCGCTTCATCACCAACTTCCAGGGCACTCGCGACCGTCCCCCGGCCGTGAGCGATCTGTGCCGCATCAAGTAGTAGCAAGGGGAAACCGTGCAGAAATACATCCAGCGCTTCAACAATGCTCGCCTCAAGATCCCCAAGGTGACTGAACAAGCCATCATTTCGGCCTTCTCTGACGGCGTACGCGACATCAAGATGAAGGAGGAGCTAGCAATCCATGAAGACATGTGCACATCCCTGGAGCTGTTCAACTTGGCGACCAAGTGCGCCAGGGCTGAGGAAGGGCGCCTTTCCGTCCTCGAACTCCCGGCTGCCGGCCCAAAAGAGAAGAAGCCCAAGGCTAAGGATGTGAAGCGCAAGGGAGCTGCCGTACTTGCAGCGGAACCAGACACCAAGCGAGGCAGGGACCAGCCTGAGTCATCCAAGGGCAGCCGGTACTGCGTATACCATGACCTCGACACCCACAACAACAACGAATGTCAAGAGCTCAGGGCCATGAGAGATGGACGTGTCGGCCGACGCCCCGAGCGCAACGATAGGAGCTATGGCCGAGGAGGAGGAAGAGGTGGCGGACGATCGGAAGACCGTGGCCCTCACCAACGGTGGCCTGACCGACCTCACGAGGACCGCTGGCAGGACCAACCTCGCGAGGGAGGCTGGAGAGATCATCCTCGTGAGGATTGCCCGCATGGCAACGCAGGACTTCCTCCTCTGCCGCCACCGCCAAGGAGGAATGAAGACCAACATCAAGATGAGGGGGCTGGGGGCTTCCAGGAGCCGTGCGCGATCGCTTGCATCTTGCGTGGCGCGCAGGCCCCGGCCTCACAGTGCATCTTCAAGTAGTTTGCTCGCGAGGTGAATGTAGTCCTCCCCAAGCTTGAGGCCACGCGCCCTCTCAGGTGGTCTGCGTGCGCCATCACGTTCACCTCAGCGGATCAGCTCAAGTGCGCGGCAACGGCCAGAGTTCTCCCAATGCTTTGCTCCCAGTCATCAGCAACGAGCAGGTCACCAGGACCCTCATTGACAGCGGAGCAGGACTGAACGTCCTATCTGTCGAGACGTTCGACAGTCTCCAAGTTTCGTACGATCATCTTCAGCCAACCAAGCCATTCTCGAGGGTCACTGATGGTTCCACTGTTCCAATAGGGCAGGTTCACCTTCCAGTCACCTTCGGGCAGCACAACAACTACCGCACCGAGCTCGTCAACTTCGACGTCGCGCACATCCGTCTGTCGTACAACGCCATCCTCGCGTACCCAGCCCTGGCCAAGTTCATGGCAGTGACTCACCATGGATACAATGTCCTCAAGATGCCAGGAAGCGGTGGAGTCATCACCGTACCCTGTGAAGAAAGGGACGCAGTGTGTTCACTTGAGCGCATGTTCCAAGCTGCAGCAATCGAAGACCCGGACCACAGGAACGGGAGACCTCCCGAAGCAACCCTTAAGAAGAAGAAGATTTCACCTGGCACGAGCCACAAGGAGGCAGGCGCCTCCGGAGGTGTTGCGTCAGGCTCCACCCTCTCTCGCATAGGATGGCGCGCCCGGCGCCCTCCTCAGGCAGGGCTCGGGGGCTCTTTCTTGGAGAGCCACCAACTTTGCCAAGGTCACGAGGGAGGCGCGCCACCGACTTTGCCAAGGTCACGAGGGAGGCGCTCGGGCACCACTTGGAGGGGTGCTTCCAGGCACGTTTCCCTCCGGAAGCTACAAGGCAAGGAAGACCAAACCCTCAGGACTTCATCGCAAGAAACAACCAGGAGCTACAGGAGTCGAGAATCATACGCGGCAGCCGCCGCTTGCCCACCGTGGCCTCACATCCAGGCGAGGATGGTGGGCTGCGCGTGTGCGTCGATGTGCCAGGGCTCAACCGAGCCGCATCTCAGGAGCGCCTCTGGCCTTCGCGTGTGGGGCGTTGCGAGGGTCCACCCCACAGCTATGTTCGCATGCCTTTCGGCCTACCGGACGCGGTCGCCGCTCATCAGCGTCTGCTGGGGAGCAATCTGGAGGCTCAGGAGGTCAGGCATTGTGGGGTCCTAGCGGAGATGGAGATGGCTCTCGGAGACCGACCTGTGCCCCCGGAGCCTCCCGAGGCTCCTGGACCTGGGGGCTCATGAGGGTTGTCGGTGTCAAAACCGGCGGATCTCGGGTAGGGGGTCCCGAACTGTGCGTCAAGGCCAGATGGTAACAGCAGACAAGGGACACGATGTTTTTACCCAGGTTCGGGCCCTCTCAATGGAGGTAATACCCTACTCCTACTTGATTAATATTGATGATATGGGTAGTACAAGAGTTGATCTACCACGAGATCAAGGAGGCTAAACCCTAGAAGCTAACCTATGGTATGATTGTTGTGTATGGAGTTGATTCTGTCCTACGGACTACAACCCTCCGATTTATATAGACACCGGATAGGGTTAGGGTTACATGCAGTCGGTTACAATGGTAGGAGATCTTGAATATCCGCATCGCCAAGCTTGCCTTCCACGCCAAGGAAAGTCCCATCTGGACACGGGGCGAAGTCTTCAATCTTGTATCTTCATAGTCCAGGAGTCCGGCTGAAGGTATAGTCCGGCTATCCGAACAACCCCTAATCTAGGACTCCCTCAGTAGCCCCTGAACCAGGCTTCAATGACGACGAGTCCGACGCAAATTGTCTTCGGCATTGCAAGGCGGGTTCCTCCTCCAAGTCCTTCATAGAATATTGTAAACACCAAGAGTAGTGTCCGGCTCTGTAAAATAAGCTTCCACATATTGCCATAGAGAGAATAATATTAACACAAATCAAATTTGCTGACGTATTCCGCAGTGCATCATCACACTACAGCCAAGACCTTCATCCGAATCGTTTTCACCTTTCCACCTCAGCATGTTTCGCGAGGCGGTCTCCTTGGCACGTCTTGTCAAAGCAGAGATCGTGTACCCCCCTTTTACGGGATTCTCATCAATACGGACATGGGTAACCCAACTGTGCCACTTATCACGGCGCTTGGGAGGCAAGCGAGTTTTACTAGGAAGGTGGGGACGCACAACCGCATCCGCCCATATAAGGGGACAAGGATCCACCCTTTTTAACTACACCTTCTTCCTCCCTCGCCTACCCATCTCTCACGCACCCGAGCTCCAGCGCCCAAGCCCGCACTTCCCACCTCAACCTTCTCCAGCAATGTCCAGAGCGGGAGGCAAGTGGATGGTCTCCTCCGTCACGGAGGGCAAATTCAATAAGCTAAGGAAGGCCGGGTATCTGTCCAAGGACATCGCGCACCGGCTTCCCGAAGAGGGGCATCTTATCCCCACCCCAAGGCCCCATGAGAGGGTGGTATTTCTCCTCCACTTCCTCCGTGAACTGGGTTTTCCACTCCACCCATTTGTCCGGGGGCTCATGTTCTACTATGGCCTGGATTTCCACGATCTGGCCTCGAACTTCATCCTCAACATCTCGGCGTTTATCGTCGTGTGCGGGGCTTTTCTCCTCGTCCGCCCCCATTTCGGCCTCTGGCTCAAGACCTTCAATGTCAAGCCCAAGGTGGTGAGTGGCCGCCAGGCGGAGTGCGGAGGCGCCATGGTGGGCAAGATGGCCAACATCCTGTGGTTCGAGGGCTCTTTCGTGGAGACCCTAAAGGGATGGCAATCTGGGTGGTTTTATATCACCAAGCCGCGCGATCCGAAATGGACCGCAACCCCCGAGTTCCGATCCGGACCCCCCACGCGGCTTATGTCTTGGAAAGAGACGGGCCTGTCATGGGGTGACGAAAAAGGGGTCACCGGATTGCAAACATTCATCCAATCCCTGGTGAACAAGCCAGTCCGGCTTGTTAATATAATCCAGGTTATGCTCGTCCGCCGGATCCTCCCGTGCCAACACCGGGATTTTAATTTGTGGGAGTTCGACCCGGCGTAGCATAAAACCCTCAGCAGGCTCTTCGATACAACGTACGAGGACGCTTGGAAGATGCTATTAAAGGGCACCGAGGCTCCCGCATCTGCTTCCGAGGACCGCTGATACAGCTCGCAGCGTCACGCTAGCAAGGTATGCCATTTACACCTTTTACGGGATGTTAAGATTTTTTTTCCATAGTTTGACTCTATGCGGGATCTAAACTCCCTTACCTTTGACAGTCTTTGTGGGCGGTAGCCGAACCGATTAAATGTCCGGCTCCGCTGCCCGAAGACCCAGCCCCCGCTCTACTAGCGAAGCTGCTGACTCTGGCATCTTATGTGGTGCCGGAGAAGAAGGCCAAGAAGAAGAAGACCACGGAGACTCGAAAGAGTACCCACAACGTGGTGGTGTCGGACTAGTCATCCGACGAGTCCGAGACGCCCTCCTCCCGTGAAAATGAGGAGGAGGAAGAAGAAACCTCTCCCCCTCCAGCGGGGGGAGGAAAGAAGAGGGAGGCCGCCCCAACTAGGGAGGCCGAGGGGTCTAGGAAGAGGAAGACCCCTCCGCCGGACTACTCCCCCGCGGCTGAAGAGGACGAAGAGGAGTGGCCAGACAGGGCCAAGCGTCCGGCGAAATCGTAAGTTCGGATATCAGAGTAACTCATGATGTTCCTTTGTCGCACAGCTTTCCCTAATGTCGATCATAATTATGCAGCCCGCCCCGGGCCGGACTCAACGAGTCGTCGAGCGGCTCCCTGGATTCATCGCACATGAACTCCGTTCCGCCCACTGTCTGCCCCCGCACTGCGGACGAAGCCGAAGTGGCGTCGCAACAAGCTCCGGGGCAGGAGGAGGTGGTCATGGAGGAGCCGCAAGGCAACCTCCCGGACTCCAGGAGTGAAGGGGACAAGGCCCCCTAGGGCTCCAAGTCCGGCTTTGAGCCGGACACCATGCCGGAATCTTCAATGATTTCGGACCGCAGTAGGCGAACTCCTTCCAAGAGGAGCAAGCCTTCTGAGCCGGCAGCCTCCATCCAACCGGAGGCGCCGGACAATCTGCTGGAGGTGCTTGAAGGTGCCTCCATCGACGAGGAGCACCGTACTATTATGAGTACGGTGATCCGGAAGGTTCAGTCCGCCAAGAGCGGACTGACTGAATCTTGCGCTAGCCTTCTAACAGGCTTCGAGGTAAGTAAAAATATGTAAAAATATAACCACATAGACAGTAGCCCCTGATGCTCTGTTTGGCGTTCGGAAAGAAAAGCCGAATAGAGGATCTATTAATTTTCGCAGGAGTCTAACAATAAAGAGTCAATATGCGTATGCAGGCTTCGCTGCAGTCCACCGCCGCACTGATGGCGAAGGTGGGTGTCCTGAAATAGGACCTCGAGCGGACCGAGCAAGAGCTCGGCCTGGCCAAGCGACAGCTCGAGGAAAAAGAAGGTAAGAAATACCTTACAGAAAAAGTGCCTATAGAGAGGCGTGATTGCAAAAAAATAACATGATTTTACAGCTTATTGTAGGGGCCACGACTGAGGTGGCGACCCTCAAGCAAGCGTTGTCCCAGGCCGAAAGGAAAACGGCCGCGGAGCGCACCGAGCGAGAGAAACTTGGGGCTCAGGTCAGCGAGGTGCAGCAAGAGCTTCAGGCTCTTATGAAAAAACATGAGAGTTTGGAGCTTGAGTCAAAGACCCAAGCGTCTGAGCTCGCGGCGGCCCTTGGGACTGCCAAGTCTGCCAAGGCCGAAGCCCAAAAGGCCCTCGAAGAGTTGGAGGAGATGAAGAAGATAGACGCGGGTAAGGCATTCTTTATGCAAAGCAGGAATATAAGAGTAAACTACTTGTTACTTACCCGAATTCGGAGCTCTCCAGGGGCAATCGCAGATCTTCCCCTCAGCGTATCTGACGCCGCCGCATTCTACCGAGCCGAAGAGGGCAGCTCGACGGAGAAGGTGTTCTGGTCTCAGTATGCTGAGGCCGGACACCCTGTGCCCTTGAGCGACCAGCTGAAACAGCTGGTCAAGCTCCACAAGGAGGCCGAACAGGCCATGAAGGGCTTCATAGTTTGGCTGTTTCCAGGAGAGGCCCTGCCTGGGAGCTACTTCGGGCTGGTGTGGCGGCTAGTGGAGTCCTGTCCAAGGCTCGAGGTCATCAAGCGGTCCGTCTGCATCGAAGGAGCCCGTAGGGCCCTTGCCCGTGCAAAGGTGCACTAGGGTAAGCTGGACGGTGAGAAGCTTGTGAGGTACGGGCCGCCGCCGGGGAAGGAGCATCGCAAGCCCGAGAACTACTATAAGAATGTTGTTGCGGGTGCCCGCCTTGTGGCGGATGAATGTACCAAGGCGCTAAGCAATGCTTGTTGAATTTAAAATATTATTTTCTGTGCGGCCGTTTATCAAAAATTGAGAGATGGCCAGTCATCGGCTTTTGCCCCCGTGCCACTAGTGCTGGGGTGTTCGGGATAAAACCTGAGCGCTCTTTTTCCCATAGTTGGGTCCTTCGAGGGAGGCGCTCAGCACAACGAACCAGGAAATCGGACTATAATGCTTGAACACTCTCACTTAGCCATAGAACTTTATAATTTTAAATTTTGGTGAAGCCCCTAGTTCGAAAGACCGAGTTCGGGGCGCTATCCATGCCATGGCTGGACAAAATCCGGCTCCTCGCTCGAAGCGGCATAAGTCTTTAGGGACTCGAAAAACCTCTCGAACAGCGACCGGTCTCTCGCCTCATCATGATAGTCAGTTTTAGCTTTCTCCACTGAGGTGCTTAACCCAGCTCAACCGGGGCACAATCGCAGTGGTTCTCCTAGTGATACCTTAGTCGATATAGCGGAACGTAAGGCACCAAAACATAGGAGCCAGCCAAACCCAACTATTGACCCAAATCATGTTTCGGAGCCGATGCATATAGTGCTATAAGTTCGGGGTGCCGCACTTGTGAAAGTGTACGGACTTCTCACGCCATATTGAAGGGTACTGAAGCCCCTGGCATATTTTCCATACCACCGTGTACGGGTGCAACATGTCATTAATGAACATATATAAAAGAGAGTAATGCAGAAAATAGACAAAAGCTATGCATTGTTTTATATAAAGGCTACTGTCAGAGCAGAATGATACAAGTGATATTATAAGCAAAAGATATTGGAATATTTAGTATCTCCTGACCAGGGGCAGGCCGCGGAATTGTATTTAAAACAGGTATACCGCTTGTAACAGAGACCACCTGGGAGTTCCATAATGCGGCATTGCTTGTCTGCCTCCATGGAGCTTGCATCGTTTGTGCGGCAGTCGAATTGCCGAACAGGTCGTCCGAAGTATGGAGACCTGAAAGTAAGAAAAAATTAAAAAGGAATCCGGTAGCCCCTAGTACGTTTTAAGCCGTATTTTGGGCAATGCCATTATTATGCCCCTTCCCCTGTGCCCATGGTATTTCAAGGGCGTAGTTATGTACGCGAGGGCTGCGGTTGGGGCCGCATTGCTACGCTTGCTCAGAGTATGCCAGGCGGTCCTGCTGTGGGTTACCCCGGGCGCGCTTGGCAGTGTCTGGCTTTTTGATGGTCGGACTGGAGAATTGCCTGAGAAGGCTACTTTGTACCTCCGCTGCGAGAGCCGCCGTGTGCTCCTCCGTACGGAACCGCATTAAATTTTGCGAATGCGGTTCGTCCGAGTAGGGCGTGATAGACGCTGCGAAACGGGACTATATCAAAGAGTAACTCTTCGGTTCGGAAATTGTCCGGAGATCCGAAGATCACATCAAGTGTTACTGAGCCTGTACAGTTGGCTTCTACACCTGGTATAACGCCTTTAAAGGTCATTCTTGTGGGCTTAATCCTTGAGGGATCTATGCCCATTTTCCGCACCACATCAAGCCGCCATGACGGATGCTAGTGGGATGGTCCCTTCGATCAAAAGTGATCGGGCAGGAGGACCATGGGTTGAACTTTAGGGCGACTGGCTCCATCGCGTATACGTCCCGTAGCGCACGCTTCCGCTCCCGCTTGGGAATGTGGGTTGCGTATATCATGTTCACCGTCCGCACTTGTGGGGGAAAGCCCTTTTGTCCATTGTTGTTCGGCGGCTTGGGCTCCTCCTCGTCGTCGCTGTGTAGCCTCTTGTCTCTGTTTTCGGCCCTTAACTTTCCTGCCTGCTTGAACACCTAATGATCCCTGTTAGTGTGATTGGCTGGCCTTTCGGGGGTGCCATGTATCTGGCACAAGCGATCGAGTATTCGGTCCAAACTGGACGGGCCCTGAGTATTCTTTTTGAATGGCTTTTTCCGCTGACCGGATTTATGGCCTTTGAATCCGGCATTGACTGCCGAATCTTCATTGCTGTCGCTGCTAACGCGGCGTTTTTGCTTATTTCGACGTGTCCTGCCACTTTTGTCCTTGGTATCCGAATTACCATGGTTTTTTGATAAGTTGTTACTGCGAGCTAGCCAGCTGTCTTCTCCCGCGCAAAAGCGGGTCATGAGTGTCGTGAGGGCTGCCATGGATTTCGGCTTTTCCTGTCCCAGGTGCCGGGCAAGCCACTCGTCGTGGATATTATGCTTGAAGGCTGCTACGGCCTCTGCATCCGGACAGTCGACTATCTGGTCTTTCTTTGTTAAGAACCGTGTCCAGAATTGTCTGGCCGATTCTTCTGGCTGCTGAACTATGTGGCTTAAGTCGTCGGCATCCGGTGGCCGCACGTAAGTGCCCTGGAAGTTGTCGAGGAATGCGGATTTCAGGTCCTCCCAAGAACCGATTGAGTCTGCTGGCAAGCTGTTAATCCAATGCCGGGCCGGTCCTTTAAGTTTGAGCAGGAGGTATTTGATGGCGTGTAGATCATCGCCGCGTGCCATGTGGATGTGGAGGAGATAATCCTCGATCCATACCGCCGGATCTGTTGTGCCATCGTATGATTCGATGTTTACGGGTTTGAAACCCTCTAGGATTTTATGATCCATTACTTCATTCGTGAAGCATAGCGGGTGTGCGGCGCCTCTGTACTAGGCTATATCACGACGCAGCTCGGAAGAGCTATGTCTGTTGTGTTCGGCCCGGTCGGATTTGTTGTATCGGGAGTGAAGATCATTATCACATGCCATAGGGCACCTGCGCGATCCGTAGATCGATCTTGTTTGTCTTGCCTTATCCTCCAGTATGTCTTGCAGGTCGAGCGCATATTCCCGTGCCTTAGTTGAGCGGTGTCGGGGCATGGCTTGGGTGGAGGGACGAGAGGCCTCTCTATCGCGGCCGCAAGGTGGCCGGTCTGCCATGTCATGCGCTGTTGATATAGGTGCTTCTTCCTCTGATTGGGGTAGGGTCCTGCGCTTCGGGTAACTTTTGGAGGGGCCTTCGAGTTCGTACTCTTCGGTTGTGAGGACTTCAGTCCATCTGTCAGCTAGCAAATTTTGGGCAGCTCTAAGCTGTTGTTGCTTTTTCTTGAGGTTGCTTGCCGTGGCTAAAAGCCTGCGTTTAAAACGCTCTTCTTCGGCGGGGTCTGATGGTATGACGAATTCGTCGTCATCGAGGCTTGCCTCGTCTTCGGAGGGAGGCGTATGGTTATCATGCTCGACCTCTTGGTCTGCCGCTCTCTCATGAGTGCTGGCTTCTCCATCTTCCTGTGCCGAATCTTGCTGAGGTGGGTGTTCTTCGGCGCTATCCGGGGTAGTATTATCTCCCATGCCGGAATCACCGTTTTTGCTTTGGCAGGATTTAGAGCGGCGCCGCTGACGCCGGCGCTTTGGCTGTTTCTTGGGGGCGTTATCCCCCACTGTTCCATCGCCATCTCCATCTTTTGGAGTATCCACCATATATATGTCATATGACGAGGTGGCCTTCCAGTGCCCTATAGGTGCTGGTTCCGGTTCGTCTCCTACATTGTCGTCCATGCCGTCGATGTCTTCGGAGCCGAAGTCAAGCTTGTCGGTTAAATCGTCGACAGTGGCTACAAAGTGGGTGGTGGGTGGGCTTTGAATTTCCTTGTCGTCTGTATCCCATCCTCGCTGACCGTAGTTCGGCCAGGGCTCTCCTGATAAAGAGAGAGACTGAAGAGAATTCAGGATGTCGCCAAAAGGCGAATGCTGAAAGATGTCTGCGGCGGTGAACTCCATTATCGGCGCCCAATCGGATTCGATTGGCAGGGGCGCGGGGGGTTCGGAGTCCGGGGAGGAGTCCGGATCCTCGGAGTCACGGGTAGTGCAGAGTGCGGGGCTGGAGTTCGGCTCGATCGCCTCCAAGATCGCAGCCCCTGAGGCAGCATCCAACCGCTGATCCTCGATTGGCGCAGTAGGCTTCGAATCAATGGTCGGAACCGGTGCGCGTGCAGCCTCCAAAGCGCTGTTCGGCGGCAGAGCTACATCATGCCCATCGAGACAGTGCGGCGCGCTTGGCTGTGGCTCGAATCCATCGAAGATCAAGTCTCCGCGGATGTCGGCCGTGTAGTTTAGGCTTCCAAACCTGACCTGATGGCCAGGGGCATAGCTTTCGGTCTACTCAAGGTGGCCGAGCGAATTGGCCCGCAGAGTGAAGCCGCCAAAGACGAAGATCTGTCCGGGGAGAAAAGTCTCACCCTGGACCGCATCGTTGTTGATGATAGAAGGAGCCATCGGGCCTGAAGGCGAGGACACAGAGGAACTCTCAGTGAAAGCACCAATGTCGGTGTCAAAACCGGTGGATCTCGGGTAGGGGGTCCCGAACTATGCGTCAAGGCCGGATGGTAACAGGAGACAAGGGACACGATGTTTTTACCCATGTTTGGGCCCTCTCGATGGAGGTAATACCCTACTCCTGCTTGATTAATATTGATGATATGGGTAGTACAAGAGTTGATCTACCACGAGATCAAGGAGGCTAAACCCTAGAAGCTAGCCTATGGTATGATTGTTGTGTATGCAGTTGATTCTGTCCTACGGACTACAACCCTCCAGTTTATATAGACACCGGATAGGGTTAGGGTTACATGGAGTCGGTTACAATGGTAGGAGATCTTGAATATCCGCATCGCCAAGCTTGCCTTCCACGCCAAGGAAAGTCCCATCCGGACACGGGACGAAGTCTTCAATCTTGTATCTTCATAGTCCAGGAGTCCGGCTGAAGGTATAGTCCGGCTATCCGAACACCCCCTAATCCAGGACTCCCTCAAGGGTTGACGCCTTCATCGCGCATCGCTCGCTTCTTCAACACCACTTCATCTTCAACAGCACCTGGTTTTCTAAGTTCCGTCTTTAGCTGGGAGCGCCCTCAGGGCCGCATCATTCCCAGGTCGCGTGGGTCCGTCCCTGCAACAGGCTGCTCTTTACTTACCTTATTGGGGGCGCCCTCGGGCTGCATCGTCCCCAAGCCTCTTGGGCCTGGCCCAGCGGCGTTTGCTTTTCCCGTGTCTACTTAAAATGAATTTCCTCATGCGTGCTTAACATGACTGACCTAATCACCTGCTCGATTGACGCCTACCTATGGAGCTTCTCGCTCTGGCACGGCGTCTGCGCACGGGTCCGTCCCTGCAACGCCGATAAATCTGAGTGGTCGAGCTCTGGCCACGGCAGCCCCGCAAGGCGCCACCTCACCAGGCCCTCAGTTGCCCAATCACTTCCTCAGAGCGACAAAGGTTGGGCAGCAACCATAACAAAAGGTCTTGTTTCTCTTCATGATTGGTGTGCAGGACCTGCTCCAGGAGGAACGTTAGGGACGTCGCGAGCCGCCTCACCCTCTCTCCGGCAAGGACCGCTTGCACGTTAAAAGGGGGGCGCCTGAGTATCGCGACTCATGGGATCCTACTAGCTCTCCATCCCTCACCCCCTGGCCTTGACCCAAGGCATCGCGACCTGTCATACCAGCGGCGGCTGAGCTTGCTCGAGGGCCGGGACCTAAGGACGTAGAGCATTAAGTAAAGTGCGGGGGAGTGGGAAGAAGCTCGCGAGGACCTAACCCAGCAGCGCCTCAGCTGCCACCACTCGGGCAGGCCAGGTCCTCGCCAGTTCGTTGCCCGCGCCACTCTCTCTGGGGCAGCACTCCAGCCGGCGCCCTTCAGCGTCGAAGACCTTGAAGAACATCAGGGAGGCGTCGTCGTATTCAAGATGAATCACGAGGGCACCTACCATCTGGCAGACCTGGGAGATCTCGCCCCAGCCCCGGGTCATGAAGACCTTGCCCGGAGCGACGACCACGACCTCCGGTCCGGTCGCAAGGGAACCGCAGTCAGCATGCTGCAGCCAGAGCTCAAGAGCCCCGCTCGCCGGCATCTCGAAGGCGACACTACTAGAAAAAGGGCTGCTAGTGGCGCACCTATTTTCGCTACTAATGGCGCACTACTGGTGCGCCACTAGCATCACGCCATTAGAATTTTTTTCTAACGGCGCACCTGTCATGCGCCATTAGAATCTGGTATTCTAATGGCGCACCGCTGGTGCGCCATTAGTATGGCCCATGGTGCGCCATTAGTATCTGGTATACTAATGGCGCACCAGATAGAAGTGCGCCATTAATAATAATTTTTTTTCAAATTTTTTTTTCAGTTTTTTTTAATTTTTTTCAAAAAATTTCAAATTTTTTTTCGTTCTTTTCTTAATCTCAGGTCATTATGTCTTAATCTCGGGTCAATATGCTTAATCTTAGATCAAATCGCACTCCGTGGTCAAACTTCCCGAAAGGTCACCCATCCTCACACTACTCCAGCCCAAGCACGCTTAACTTCAGAGTTCTATCCAACCCTAGCAACAGCTCACTAAACAAGCACTTGTTGATATATTTAGCATATCAATCCTGTTATACCTTGTTGATGTCTAGGACTTTCTTCATGTTCATGACTATGATGAAATTTTGAAAAATATTTCAAACTTCCCGGTCATATTATGTATCATTTTTTGAAAAAAAAAATAAAAAAAATTCAAAACCTTTTTTTTTTAATTTTTTTGCCTCTAGATCTTGAAAGCCCCGTAAGATTTCGAGTAGATGATTTTTCATATATATAACTTTTTAATCCGAGTTCGTATGCAAAAGTTATGCCCATTTTACGAATTTCCAGAGAGATTTTGCAAAT
>NC_041393.1:11668525-11670691 GCF_002162155.2 Triticum dicoccoides
CATTCGGTGGAAGCCGGGCAAACTAGTAATGGCGCACCGTGGGGTGGTGCGCCCTTAGTAGTTAAACTAGTAATGGCGCACCACACCCACGGTGCGCCATTACTAGTTTTGAAAAAAAATATAAAAAAATTTGTAATTTTTTTTGAATTTTTTTCAAAAAAACTTAGTAATGGCGCACCAATGGACAGTACGCCATTACTAGTTAAAAACTAGTAATTGCGCACTATCCACTGGTGCGCCATTACTAACAATTTTTTTTTATTTTTTTTTACTTTTTTTTCAAAACTTCTAATGGCGCACCGTGGGTGTGGTGCGCCATTACTATGTCAACTAGTAATGGCGCACCACACCCTCGGTGCGCCATTAGTAACAAATTTTGTTTTTTTTCAAAACTTCTAATGGCGCACCGCACACCAAGTGCGCCATTAGTAATATATTGCTAATGGCGTACCTGTATGTGGTGCGCCATTACTATATTCTAATGGCGTACCACACACGTGGTGCGCCATTAGTGTCCATTTCATCTATAGCCGTTTTCCTAGTAGTGCGAAGAAGGAGGGAGGCGAGTACAAGAGCTCGGAGGCATGGCGGCGTGGAGCACGAGCTCGCGAGAGGAGCGTTCGGCATGGACTCCAGGAGTAACGACGCACACCACCGTGACTCGCCGGCGTCGGCGGCGGCATCGTCGATGTTGCTCGACACCTTCTCCCCCAGGACCTACGACGCGGGCATACAAGGGTAGAGGATACCCAGGCGGCGGCCGCTCGTACCAGTGCCTCGGTGCCTCCTGCTGAGCACCCTCATCACGGTGGTAGAGGACCGTCCCCTTCTTCGGCGGAAGTGGGTCAGGACCCTCTCGGGGGGTCTTTCCCTTCTCTTCTGCAGAGAACCGGTGAATTGGTTCCATTGGTGTCAGGAGAAGCAAGAGCGAGGAAGAAGAAGGAAAGGAGCAGCAGCAAAGGATGGACTGAAGGCGGCTCGCACAACGCCATACTTATAGCTGGAGGAGGCCAACCACCGAGCACCACGATCGCAGGTAACATGACCAGTTTTCTCTCCATGCAGTGACTTGTCAAGTCGTGCAGTTGCCAAGGCATCATGGGAAAGCGCAGACGCCCACGTCCAATCAATCGCCACTTGGCGCCCAAGGCCGCCGGCTTTTGGGGCCCACGGCGCTTCGCGCTCGCCCCTTCGCTTTCCTGCTAGGCCAAGCCTGGACGCGCCTTGGGCCCGGGGGCTACAGCTGGCGTTCTGGGAACGGGGGTCCGCAAACTTGCCTGCCTGCGGCCTGCGGCGTGGCTCAAGCGGGGGGCCCAGCACGGCCCATCTTCATCAGCACAAGCTCAAGACCCTCACGAGGGGCCAAGCCTCGCGGGGCGGCCGACCGGAAGCTTCCTCAGAAGCAGCCTCATCAGGCAGGCTCGCGAGGAGGCGAAGAGATCAAAGCAGGGGTTCCTCGCGAGGAGTCGGTGACGCAAGCCATGAAGATCGAGACCAGGCGGGCGCCAGGCGGGCGCCGGCCTGCGCAGTGTCCTTGTTTCCTCTTTGGTGCAAAGGGGGCAAGCACAGGCCAAGGCATCGGGCAAAGGTTACCATTCCGGTGCAACGAGACCAAGACGAGCAGAGCGGCAGGACGGAGGTCACAGTGGAGCCCAAGACGGCGTCATCACCAGTACTTTTGGTAGTCGAAGACCACCTTTGGTCAGGATAACTTGTACTAGATGTTCCCCTTTAAAATGGCCAATTGTTGGCACCCTTCCCGCTCATTATTTTGGGGAGAGGCCCAGGGCCTCTATAAATAGAGCTAGCCACCACAGAGTACAGAGACATCTAGAAATCTAGGGACAGCCAGGAGAGATCGGACATGTAGAGATCTGGTAGAACCCTAGTAGAGAGAAAGAGAGGCGACTGAACTCACCCTAGTAGTTCATCGCACCAGCTCAAGAACACCTCTCGCGAGGCTGTTCTTCCCTTGTACTGTTCCTCATCAGCCCCTGAGGCAATCCACCACACCACACACTGGAGTAGGGTATTACACCACAACGGTGGCTCGAACCAGTATAAACCTTGTGTCCCTTGTGTTGTTCGTTGTTTCCAGTTCAAATCACGCGAGGAGATTGGACATAGATCGGTAGGGGAGAGATCTCTGTGCGCACCCCAGTGTTC
>NC_041393.1:11671281-11671919 GCF_002162155.2 Triticum dicoccoides
GCATCGATGCTGCCAGCACCATGCGTGCGTATACGAGGGATCTACATGTGCTGTACACCATGTCGAGGAGTCGGAGGGGCCAGCAAAGAAGGACTCGATGATGGTCGCGGTGCCAATCAATGCGGGGCCGATGTCGCCAACGGTGGTCGGATTAGACGAAGTGGTCGGGGAAGATGACAGCGATGTTGGCGATGAGCAGGTGGTAGACGAAGATGAAGGCAGTGGACGGGCAGCGGCTACGGGGGTAGCAGGGGCAGTAGCCGAAGAAGAGTGGCGGCTGCGGCGGCTTAGTTAGAAGCACGGCGGTGGTGGTCAAAGTATGCGACGAACCCAACAGCATGACTAGGAAACGCATGGACGGTGGCATTCCCATGCCGATCGAGGCAGGTCGGCGCATACTAGGGGAAGTCGATGTGCGGTGATGGCGGAATGGACCGCGGGCCACGGCGCTGGGGCCGAAAGGGGCTACGCATCAGCGACGGGCAGGTCGGGGCGACAACGGGAAGACCATGGGGCAGCTGCTGTGCTACTATCCGAAGGGGCAACGCAGCGCAGCACGTGAGACAATGTGGACACGGGGACGACTTTAGGTGGTGGTGGAGACCTCGTGCCATGTTCGCTATGGCCTGATGGGGCGA
>NC_041393.1:11671929-11674906 GCF_002162155.2 Triticum dicoccoides
GAGGGTTGGTGTAACAACAGAGATGACCTCGATAGGATAGCCTCGGGGCGGTAGTAGACCGCGTGCCACGATGTGCTACGTCCCGAAGGGGCGACACATGGGCAGCACGTCGGTCGGTGCAACCACGGGGGGAACCATGGGGCGGCAGTGCTGTGGCCCGACGGGGCGACGCAGCAGCAGTCCGATGCTCGATCGTGGTAGGGGCGAACTGTACTCTGGGCGGTCATCATGGGACCTACAGAGGCGCGTGCAACCAATGGGACAGGTCGGTCGCACGGCTTAGATGAGGAAGATCGTGACGGCAGGCGGGTGATCAATCTAGTCGCACGCAAGGTCGCGGACGCCGCTCGGTGGAGGTGGGGTGGTTGCAAAGTCCAAGCTGAAGCCGGCGGTCACGACCGGCGCGGGACGACGTGTAGACAAGTGCGACAGTGGCAACGCATGGGTGACCAACACAACGTCGGCATCCGAGCAGCGACGCTCGAGCGGCCAACGTAACAACGACACCCGATTGGCCAGTCCCGATGCAACGAATGCAATGTCCTGAAGACATGGATCTACATACACAGCGAAGACAGGAGGTGGTGCAGGAGTCCCGGTCTCAGCAGGGCCGCGATCGCTGGCGTAGACTGATGGGCGGGCAGAGGCGCGAATGATGGCCAAGACGAGCCGCTGCCTAAAGTCGGGCGAAGCCACCTGGTCGAACAGGAGGCCTTGTGGTCGCGCTGATATCGGAGTAGAGGCGCGGGGTCGACGACGGCGGCGGGCGATGCAATCTGATCTATGACCGGTAAACTAAAAAGTCAATGCCGATCAAGGTGACTGTCGGTGTCAAAACCAGCGGATCTCGGGTAGGGGGTCCCGAACTGTGCGCCTAGGCCGGATGGTAACAGGAGGCAGGGGACACGAAGTTTTACCCAGGTTCAGGCACTCTCGATGGAGGTAAAACCCTACGTCCTGGTTGATTAATATTGATGGTATGGGTATTACAAGAGTTGATCTACCACGAGATCAGAGAGGCTAAACCCTAGAAGCTAGCCTATGGTATGATTGTTGATGTGTATGTTGTCCTACGGACTAAAACCCTCCGGTTTATATAGACATCGGATAGGGTTAGGGTTACATAGAGTCGGTTACAATGGTAGGAGATCTGAACATCCGTATCGCCAAGCTTTCCTTCCACGCCAAGGAAAGTCCCTTCCGGACACGGGACGGAGTCTTCAATCTTATATCTTCATAGTCCAGGAGTTCGGCTTGAAGGTATAGTTTGGCTATCCGAACACCCCCTAATCCAGGACTCCCTCAGTGACCATCGAGAGAGAGAAACCCCTGATCCAAGGATTAGGAAAAAGACTCTCTAGGGAAACCATTCGACAGGATCGGCGGACGAACACTTGGTATGGGCGGCGCGGCCCCCGACGGCGGTTAGGGTTGGATCGATTAGGCTAATACCATTTTAAAAGGGGTAGTGAGCAATTGGCGGAATATAATGAATGTGTTATTGAGCATCGAGCACGAGTATATATTGAGTACAGGACTTGGAGGGTAAGACTCCTCTTCTGGTGATAAGCTACGAGACGGATTACAAAATCTATACTACCAAATACATGTAATCAAAGCTTATCTCTAACAGTTGTTGCTTAAATTCTTGATATAATCCTAGTAAACTGTTTGAGTAGGCCAGTTTACTAGTGTTTAGAGTATAGTGTTGGTATATTTAAGAATGGTTTTTTAATCGGCCATTATTACTGTAATAAGCTTCTTGGAGCTAACATTCATTTGATATAATCTATCGAGAAACATAATATGCCATTGTTATTTCTTTTGGTCAAATTTTGGTTATTTCATGTTTACTACATAAATACTAAGAACAATGTGGCAGCCAAGAATTACAGTGCAATGCATCGTACATATATGTATATGTATTATATGACTGCGAAGTAGCATTGATATTTGTTAGAGTTGTGTCGAATATTGTGTACAAGGTAGGTTACAGTTGGACTATGAGTTGTATTGTGTTTAGATAGCATATGGAGTCGTGTCCTAGTAGGACACTTGTATCCCAGCTCTCATAGACAGCGGGCTAGACACACGATGTAACCTATGCCAAATTAATAGCACAGGAAAGCAGGGGAAGCCGGCGGCATGGACCGGCGTCCAGGGCGACCTTGTGCGGTATTGTGGCGGTGTCACAGGGAGAAGCGCCCATAGTCAAGCCCCGGGTATGTAGCCATATCGGTGAACCTCATTAAAAAATCTCTGTGTCGTGCTCGTGTGATTGCTTAGTCCTTGGATGATTGATGGAGTGCCTAGGATTTATTCTAACAAGTGATATCAAAGCTAGGTTGTTCGAAGGTGGATTGTTGATCTAGAGGAAGAGCCGGAAGAAATCGTTGAGAAAATCACAGGAGCGGCTGTCAGAACAGCGGGGCGATCGTATCGCGGGTTTCGTGGACGAGGTGATAGATCGACTGAAAGATTTTGCGGCAAAGTAGCGATCAAAGGAGGCGGCGGCTACGTAAAGATCGATTCGGTCGGATCGATCCGTAGGTGGTGCTTTATGTGAGATGGACCAGGCTGGCAAAAAAGGCGTACTGACGAAGTGCGCGCGCGGCGTACTTGTAGGCCCATGTCGCGGGATTAATCCTGTGTGGCTAGGACGACGCGTGTGGCTGGCTCGTTCGATGGTGGCCCAGGTGTACGGGGGGCTGGAGCTGAATTACATGTGTGGGTACGGAGGGATCGGCCAGAACCCGTGACATGCGTGAGGATTTGTTGGAGGAAAACAAGGAGACCGAGTCTCCATGTAGGGCGCGAATAGGCAGGCAACGAGTCAGCGGAAAGGAAAAATCATCAAGCGATACTCCATCAGGAGCAGTACTTGCATACGGATTTGACACGAAGAGTAGTACTAGCGTCAGGAGTTGAGCCAAAGGAGCAGATCACGTGAACGCCACAATTTTGGTGGATTGCTACT
>NC_041393.1:11678838-11680919 GCF_002162155.2 Triticum dicoccoides
TTTGAGCCCTGATGTGCCTACTCATTCATGCTTGTTGTCATGCCTGCTACATCTTAGAGTTGAGTTAGGTCTGATTCATCGGGAATGAATTGGAACATGGTGAACATGTCCTACTGTTGAGAGCTAAGTGTGTGAACACGATTTGGTAAAGGTAGCGGTGAGAGGCCATGTAGGAGTACATGGTGGGTTGTCTCATTGCAGTCGATCTCAGAAACTGAGTTCTGTGTTTGTGATCCGTGAACAGTTACTACCACACATTGGGTTCCGGTAACTCGGCCCCTCTCGGCTTATTAATCAACTCGATTTCTGTCCAGGAGTTGCAACTAGTTTCTGGTGTTTGTAGGTAGTGTTAGTAGTCTACCAAGTGGCACCCGGTATAGGTGGGCTTGGGACCGACTAGGCACAGTGGCACGGTGTACCAAGTGGCACCCGGATGGTGGGCTTGGAAACCCTACACACATCATTTGGTGCCGTGAGCGACACCCTGGCCGGATCTCCTTGCGGATGGAACCCGAATAGGCGATAAACCTGGATGAGAGACTTGTGTGGTTAGTCAGGTCGTGGCCGACTCCCTCGCCAGGCTTCCGCTTGAAGGTTGCCGAGGTACACGACGTGTACATGGTGGTAAGTGGCGAGAGCGTGTGTGAAGAAGTACACCCCTGCAGGGTTATCATTATCTATACGAATAGCTGGATTCCTCGGATATGGAAACTTGGACCCCTTGCATATTTCATAGACAAGTGAAAGTATATACTCTAAAATGCGCAAGATAAGCATGAGTGCTATGGATGGCGTTCTCGTAGGGAGACGGGAGCGGATCCATAGTGGTGTATTGATATGGTATATGTGCGCCACCTCAAAAGAGTTACTTGCAGTCGTAGTTCAGGATAGCCACCGAGTCAAAGCTGGCTTACTGCAGTTAAACTCCACCACCCCTTTCTTGCTTGGTACATTTGTACTCACGTTTGCTTAATTTATGTTTTTGCATAGAGACTTCAGTCTCACTAGTAGTTCCGCATGGATTTCGACATTTAGCTCGTTACCTCAGCTACGATCTTGTACCCTTGGGAGGGTCTTGTAGATAGTCAGGCTCCTCAGCCTTCTTTATTTTTAGTTGTCCGGACTCAAACAGGTTAAGCTTCCGCATGTGCTTATTGCTTGTATGCTCTGTATGTTGGGTCATGACACCCATGTTTGTAATACCTCGCTCCTCGGAGCCTATTGAATAAATACTTTGAGTCATAGAGTTTTGTTGTGATGCCATGTTGTATTTACACATATTGAGCATATTGTGTGTATGATTGAAATGCTTGGTATGTGTGGGATCCGACAACCTAGTTGTTTATCCTTGGTAGCCTCTCTTATGGGGAAATGTAGTCTTGTGCTTCCATTAGCCATAGTAGTCCGCAACATCCCAGTTCACCGGAGTCCTGCTAGCCCAACACTACTGCTCCGGAACACTTGACTGGTCGGCATGTGATTCACTTCGTTCCTGTGTCTGTCCCTTCGGGGAAATGTCATGCAGTGACATCCGGAGTCCTGCCTAGCCTGATACAGCTCGGTTCACCGGAGTCCTGTTAGCCTAGTGCTACAGCCCGGATTCGCACGTTGCTGCCTGACATGCTCGATGTTGATTCATGTATGCATGTCCCCGTAAGTTTGTGCCATGCTGGGTTCACGGCTAGTCATGTCGGCCCGGGTTCTCTGTCATATGGATGCTAGCGACACTATCATATATGTGAGCCGAAAGGCGTAAACGGTCCCGGGCCATGGTAAGGCGACACCCATGGGAATACCATGCGTGAGGCCGCAAAGTGAAATGAGGTGTTACCGGCTAGATCGATGTGACTTGGAATCGGGGTCCTGACAGCTTTGGTATCAGAGCCTGACTGCCTGTAGGATTACCAAGCCATACTGGTCGAAGTTGAGTCTAGAAATGCTTTAGCTATATAAGGGAATTGATTGTGGAAGGGAACGAAAGGCTCTTTTACTCCTTTACATTATGCCCTTCTGATCTCAGTCAACCTCTTCTTTTCTACGGGGTTAGGAAACTAGGCCTTCTCGTCTATCTATCAGGATGA
>NC_041393.1:11680929-11685595 GCF_002162155.2 Triticum dicoccoides
TTTTTTCATGAAGTCAGTCATACGAAAAACCATGGAGCCAACGGGTACCAAGTTTGAGATGGAGAAGTTAACGGAACTAAAAACCTTGGGTTTGTTGGCACAACAGGGATGCTTGAAGAGTTGCAGGAACTCCATTCAGCAAAGATGAAATTATCTTGTGATGTACAGAAGACGGTGGTGGGATCGGCGACGACGACATAGGAGCGTGATGCTGATCGTGACCGACTTCTAGGCGTGGAAACACGTGGCGCAGGCCCGAGGGGTTGATTCAAGACGGTGCGCACATGAGAGCTTGGAGTCGACGGGGAGCGAGGGTGGACTGATCATATACCATAGAGTCATGTTGAAGGTGGAGCTGGATTGAGGGGCTATGGTATACGGATCTAGAGAATCGAAGCCTATTCAGCGGGATGGAAAAGCGAGGGACACGTCGTTAGGACTGGAGCCCAGTGGTCTGAAGGAAGCATGAAACTCGTCATCGGTCGGTGATGATCAGTGGTACTCTGCAGTGGGGGTTGAGTGGTGTGGGTACGCAACCCTGGAGACTCGACCGGGACAGCGGAGGCTCGACATGGTAATAGCGGCGAGGCGTGTGGTATGCACGGGACATGGAGATGGCCCAGGACTTTGGTTGTCATACATGTGGTGAGACAACTGCGAATTTTACTTGGGATGACTACAAGAAGCAATGAAATTCTTTCTAGTTTCAAACAGACGGTCAAGAAGAGCGGTTATGTTGAGTTCAGGTAACTCATATGTGTGATACCAAATATGTGAGTTGTTCATTTTCACGCAGGTCGGTGATCAGTGTGTGATTGCATTGGACGGATACTCTGGAAGTTGGGGCACAAACTAGAGTGACAAGGAATGTAATTTTGCTCGAGTGTTGACTGTGGTCAAGAAAAGGAGGGACTACAAGTTGGAGGTGGAGTCACATGGAGTCTTTGGAGTAGCAGCACTACTCATCGGATAAGCTCAAGTCCGATGTACATGGTGTTGGGTAATGTAGTATTTCAAAAGAAATCCTATGATCACGCAAGATCTATCTAGGAGAAGCATAGCAACGAGCGGGGAGAGTGTGTCCACCTACCCTCCTAGACCGAAAGTGGAAGCGTTTAGTAACGTGGTTGATGTACTCGAACGTCTTTGCGATCCAACCGATCAAGTACCGAACGCACGATACCTCCATGATCTGCACACGTACAGCTCGATGACGTCCCTTGAACTCTTGATGCAGCTGAGGCCGAGGGAGAATTTCATCAGCACGACGATGTGGTCACGGTGATGATGAAGTTACCGGTGCAGGGCATCTCCTAAGCACTGCGACGATATGACCGAGGTGTAAAACTGTGGAGGGGGTCACCACTGATACGTCTCCATCGTATCTACTTTTCCAAACACTTTTGCCCTTGTTTTGGACTCTAACTTGCATGATTTGAATGTAACTAACCCGGACTGACGCTGTTTCCGCAGAATTGCCATGGTGTTATTTATGTGCAGAAACAAAAGCTCTCGGAATGACCTGAAACTTCACGGAACATCTTTTCGGAAATAATTAAAAATCCTTGCAAAAGATGAAGACCAGAGGGCCCATACCCTAGCCACGAGGGTGGGGGGCGCACCTGCCCCCCTAGGGCGCCCCCCCTGTCACAGCCCTAGCATTGGCCTTGCTTGTCATTGCATCATCATCTTACATCATGTTTAAATTTCTCAGAAACTTGAAATGGGAACTGACCAAACCCTAGCACCAAAATTGACTTCAGGAAAAGTCCATCATTTTTGAAATTGGTGAAAACATGTAACAAAAATTGGTGCATATTTTCCTAGGTCATTTCAGGTTTTTGGATTAAATCATAAGTAATTGAATTAGAGCATTTAATGGCTATAAATATTTTAAATGCTTCAATAATTCTGAGAACATTTGAGGGATGTTAGTAAATATTTTAAAAGTGCCCACAAATTTTCTCGGGAGTTTTCAAAAATGGTTTAGTATTATTACTAAATCAAAAACAGAAAAGCAAAATAGAAACATAAAGTAAAGAGAGAGAGAGAGAGAGAGAGAGAGAGAGAGTGAGTTACCTGGGCTTTCAGGCGGCCCAGCTGGCTGGCCTAGCCCAACTCCCCGCCTGTCATCTTCTCCCTCGTGCCAGTGGGCACGAGGGCGTGTGGCCGCCGCGCGCGCCCACGCGCTTGGCCACCTCCTGCTTCTGCCGACGTCCTGGACTGCTCCAGACGACGCCATGCGCCCCCCTGACCTCTCTCTCTCACACACGCAACTCCTCCCCTCCTCTGGCTCCCTTCCCTCTCTTCCTGAGCGCACCAGAGGTCGCCACCGTGCTCTGCTGCAGCCATCGGCCACCCCACGCCTCACCGACGCGCCCAGAAGCTCCGCCACTTCTTCCTCGACCGCCTCACCGAGCCACGCGCCACCGGAGGCCCACGAACGTCTTCACCGAGCTCTTCTTCGACCTCCTGATGACGAGATCGCCTCCGCCACCCCGCTCGCTTCGGACCTCCTCTGAGCTTGCCGTGTGCATCGCTGTAATCTCTGTGAGGCCACGGTCCGACCCCCCTTTCCTTCCCCTCGCTTGCATGCAGTAGCCGCTGCCTCACCGATGACCGTAACCGCCGCTGCTTGAGCTCGTCGCCGACGCAGCTCCGGTGACCAAATGGTCGTCCGGGTGAGTCCAAACCTCTCCCCGCACCCCATAGAGCCTCGCTAGTGCATCCGCTTGCCCGCTAGCATACCATAGCAGCAAAACCACCGACGCCCTCGCCGCCATCGGCTCAGGCCACCCCAGCTCCTCCCGTTCGCTCCATTAGATGCGCCCCATTGCCAGCTAGCCATAGCCGCAAACCACGAGTAAAATGGTGCCCTGTAGAGCATTCCCGAGCCGCCCCGTCATCTCTGTCATCGCTGGCGACAAGCCGTGGACTAGGTCCGGCGGGTTTGAGCCCGTTTGACCGGGGTTTGACTTCCCCCTGACCGATTGACGTGTAGGCCAGGCCCCTGCTTAATTAAGAGATAGATTAATTAGCGTTAATTAACTTAGTTAGATAGGTTAGCCTCTGACATGTGGGCCCAGGCCTTAACTAAACTAGATTAGGTTTAGTTTAATTTTAATTAACCCTATTAGTTAACTGTGTCACTGACGTGTGGACCCCACACGTCAGGTTTGACCCGGACCAGCCCTGTTGACTTGCTGACATCATCATGACATCGGGCTGACGCAGTAAATACTTTCTAGAGTTTTGAAATAAATTAGAAATGATTTATTATTTTCAGAAAATACCCAAAACTTCTAAAAATCATATTAAATCAACCGTAACTCCAAATGAAATAAATTATATATGAAAAATTATCAGAAAATGCAATCAATCCATTTATGCTACTTTCATGCATGTTAAACCAACTTATACACATTTTATAAGTGAAAACATGATAATGGCATTTTAAATGCTAAATATGGAGTTTGCATATGAACCCTTGGTCCATATGGACTTCATTTAAATTGTTGCTAGATGCATTAGTGCAAATCATAACATTATTGCCATGTCATGATCATGCATCATATTGTGCATTGCATTGATTGTGTTTCTTCTCTGTTTGCCGGTGGTGTTCCCCCTCGGTAGACGTTGTTCTGACGTTGTGATCATTGACACTGATGAAGACTCAATGCTATCTTCAGAATTGCCAGGGAAGAAAAAACCCCTTGTTCATTCCGATACAATCCCACTCTCTCGCTCCTGCTCTCTTTTACTTCATTAGGACAACAACGTTTCAACTGTTACATGCTGCGGTAGTTGAACCCCTTTGCTCTGCATGACCTGTCATTGCCACAGAAAATAGATGAAACCCAATAGCATGAGTAGGAATTATTTGAGCCCTGATGTGCCTACTCATTCATGCTTGTTGTCATGCCTGCTACATCTTAGAGTTGAGTTAGGTCTGATTCATCGGGAATGAATTGGAACATGGTGAACATGTCCTACTGTTGAGAGCTAAGTGTGTGAACACGATTTGGTAAAGGTAGCGGTGAGAGGCCATGTAGGAGTACATGGTGGGTTGTCTCATTGCAGTCGATCTCAGAAACTGAGTTCTGTGTTTGTGATCCGTGAACAGTTACTACCACACATTGGGTTCCGGTAACTCGGCCCCTCTCGGCTTATTAATCAACTCGATTTCTGTCCAGGAGTTGCAACTAGTTTCTGGTGTTTGTAGGTAGTGTTAGTAGTCTACCAAGTGGCACCCGGTATAGGTGGGCTTGGGACCGACTAGGCACAGTGGCACGGTGTACCAAGTGGCACCCGGATGGTGGGCTTGGAAACCCTACACACATCATTTGGTGCCGTGAGCGACACCCTGGCCGGATCTCCTTGCGGATGGAACCCGAATAGGCGATAAACCTGGATGAGAGACTTGTGTGGTTAGTCAGGTCGTGGCCGACTCCCTCGCCAGGCTTCCGCTTGAAGGTTGCCGAGGTACACGACGTGTACATGGTGGTAAGTGGCGAGAGCGTGTGTGAAGAAGTACACCCCTGCAGGGTTATCATTATCTATACGAATAGCTGGATTCCTCGGATATGGAAACTTGGACCCCTTGCATATTTCATAGACAAGTGAAAGTATATACTCTAAAATGCGCAAGATAAGCATGAGTGCTATG
>NC_041393.1:11686211-11689221 GCF_002162155.2 Triticum dicoccoides
ATCTCAGTCAACCTCTTCTTTTCTACGGGGTTAGGAAACTAGGCCTTCTCGTCTATCTATCAGGATGATGTGTTACTAATCCATAGACTTATAGGATTGATGGATTCATGTCTCAGTTCAGTTTCCAGTACTTCCGTGTGTTCATAGTTGGTCTCGGAACCTTGATATTGTGATGTTGAGTCGTTATGCCACCATTTTCCAAGATGTCTCAAATCTTTTTGAGCATTTACAGCCGTTATGCTATCCGAGTCATCCGAGGTTACTAAATAGTCTGATGCATTTGCAAATCCTTTCTTTCCGTTCCTGATGTCCTTTTTGGTTAGAATAAGCACACTAACCGGTGCTTTGAGGTACTCTATTGCCTCGGTATATATGTTGGGGCTATTATTATGACCCTAGGTGTTCCCGGTATGATGATTCTGGCCACCATCCTCAAAAGCTTCCCGTGATGCCATTTAGTAGTAGTTATTCTACTCCTGGGTTCTTGACCCAAGATCCACTCTACTTACCTCGTGTTGATAGTGTTGCTTGTACCTTTAGGATATTAGTAATCTTTGTGAGTCTTCGAGGTCCATTGTATATCATTCTTCCAAATACCATGAACCATCATGGCAGAAGTTCTTTTGAACCAAAAGATCACAACCAGAGTGCTCTTGAGGAGTACTCCATCCATATTGTGAATCTGCTAGTCCCTTTTCTTCTGCATGGGTTATCTGGAAGAAATATGTTGAACTTGTTTCACATACCAATCTATGCATCCATAACTCAGAAAATCATATGTTCTTTGAGTTGTCCCTCATTAGTTTTTTTCTGACATCCGACTATCAATTTGTAGTCAGGAGTAGTCGTGCATTCGTGTTATAGATGCCTATTATCCTTGTAGTCTGACAAGCCATTCTATTCCATAATGACTAGGAGAAACAAACTCCAGCACCTCGTCCATTTCTTGGACTAGTCAAGTAGTTGTATTTCGCAGATCAAAATGCCAATCCAGCTTTTGCTCTGTTCTACCTTGGAGTGTTACCATCTTTATGTCAAGAATGTCATTAGAATTGCACCACCTCTTATGAATTCTTGACGCAGTCATACTTCTCGCCATCATTATTCATTCCTCGGTCCCATGTTGTTGTAACCGAAATGCCAACAAGTGAATTGATATGTGTGAAATCAATACTCCAAGCAACTCGTTGCTTTGTAGTAAATGGACAATATTCTCATTCTTAGAGTGTTGATCATTAAATCATCATCCTAAGATTGATCGTGCTACCTAGTCCTTATTTCTGGTGCACTCTTCGATCCATGAGTTGGGATTGTGTCAATCCCTCACTCTCTCGATCATATCTTCTTGCCCTGAAAAGCAAGATTGTTCTCGAGCTTAGAGTCATATCGGTGGTTCGTGATTTTCCAGAAATCTTCGCAGAAGTATCACCAGGTCATTCCCTGACTGATATGGTGAGTTCGTGATCAAGTTGGTTTACCAATAAACCACTCTTTCTCCAAGAATCCGTGTTGGATACCCCTGAGCTAGTTGGTTAAGCTAAACAACAACTTGGAGAGTTGGAAGATAAAAGCTAGCCCGACTTAGTTAATTCCAAAGGGATATCCTTGTCTTTGTGTGTGAGTTGAATAAATATGATATCTTCATCGATTGTTCCTCATGATGGGTTGTTGGGTCTGTTGTCTTGTCAAAACTTTGATTTGAGTGTGGGCTATCCTCAAAGAAAATCAGAACCAACGATATTCGTAATGTTGTCTTACTCGTGGTTGACTCCTCGAGCATACACCATTACATCTTTTGGTCTGACCAATACTATCACATTGTTCACACAATGGTGGAAGTCCAGTGATATGGAAATTCTGATGAGTTGCTGTTGAGCCCATCAGCAACATTTTGTCTCCTCCATGATTTGTGTTGAACATCCAACTAGTGTTGGAAACTTGTGTAAGCATTTTCTTCATGCACTAGTGCAGAACCTGGCAATAGCACTGGTTCGTAAGGCCATTTAGTGCCGGTTTGGTAACCGGCGCTAAAATGTAGGCACTAAAGCCCCCCCCTTTTAGTACCGGTTCAGCATGAACCGGTGCTAAAGGGCAACCACGTGGCACGAGCCAGCTTCGGGGGCAGGGAGCCCTTTAGTACCGGTTGGTGTCACCAACCGGTATTAAAATGTTGGGGGGGGGGGTTGGGTTTATGATTTCTTTTTCATTTAATTTTGTGTTTTCCAATTAATTATTTTTCGTTTGCTGGTATTTTACGATACTACATATTGTACACGTTATGTATATATATAAATAGAATTTCTAGTAGAACTGATCATAATATATATATATATATCATCGAACGTTTCACACAACCACCATTAATTAATTCACACATATATACACACATGTATATATATATATATATATATATATATATATATATATACAATTTCTCCTAATTGGTGCCTTCGGAGCCGGTGGCATTAGCCTAGCTAATTGGTGCCTTCGGAGCACGATAACAATTGGAAGTGGTTCATGGGGGCGGTAGCGGGTAATAGTATTCTCCTTTGGGATCTATGACCTGCTCGAGCAAAAATCCCGCTATTTCCTCTTGAATTGCTTCTATGCAGTCCTGTGCTAGGAGCTTGTCCCGCACCTCTTTGAACTATTAAGAAGGAGATCAATATGCATGTGTATTAGTTGTGTGACTAGATATCGATAATGGTGTAAAAATTGTGAATAGTGTTCTGACAATCGATATGCCCCGTTCATGAAGTATATGTTTGGATGAAAGAAGTGACTTCCTTTGATTCACGTGCATTTGATGTAAGTTGCCGCCGTGAATTCAAGAAAGTATGTTTTGCTTCCTCTGGAATCATCACAAGCAGTCATGCATGTGCGAAGTATTCTATGGTCTGATAAACCGATCATCTTCATTCCATATGTATCTCCTAGCACACCAAGCCACTGATTGACTTGTTAAAGGATAAAGAGTTATCGTACTATCCTAGGTCATGCACAAGATTCC
>NC_041393.1:11690815-11695291 GCF_002162155.2 Triticum dicoccoides
TGCTATGCGCCAGCTGTCCCAAAATATCTATCCACCTAAGGGTCATATCATTGAAGGGCATTTATGTCTTATCATGTCGGGCTGCTACCTAGGCTATAAATAGCCGCCCCCTACAACCACTAGCTGGTTGGCTGCTCTGAGAGAAACTAACACTTGTCATTTGAGAGCATCCCATCCTCCGAGGACTTTGAGCAAAAATCATCAAGTGAGGAAAACCCAAACCCAAACACCTACAAACCCCAAGTGATTGAGCATCACTAAAAATATTGATCCTGCGTGGATCTGACGCTTGTTACCTTTGAAGACTGTGCTTCTTCCAGACGGTTAGGCATCATGCACTACTAGGGAAAACCTTATACACAGAAATTTAGCAGTAGCGCGTGGCAAAAACGGGCGCTAGTGCTAAGTAGCAGTAGCGTGCGTGCGAAAACCGCGCTATAGATACAATAGTAGTAGTAGCGTGTGCACATGAAAAAGAGCTACGACTAATATTCCCATTGCCAAAACGATAGGCTACGCATAGTAGTAGCGGTCTTGAGAGAAGCGCGCTACCGCTAGGACATAAGTAGCAGGGCGTTTCACGTGGAGAGCGCTACTGCTAATGGAAATAAAATGAAATGAAAAATAAATGGAAAATTAAATGAAAAATAAAGAAATATAAAAAGGAGAACGGAAAAAATAAAATGTAGAGCAAAATAAATGAAAAAGCGAAAAAATGAGAAAGGCGTAGCAGTAGCGTTTGTCCGTAATAGCCGCTATAGCTAACATAGCTGCAACGCGTTTCCTAGACCCCCGCTGTAGAAACAGAGAAGGAAATAAGAAATATGAAGGGAATTACTTAGCTATAGCAATAGCGCGTTTTGTGAAAATCGCTATAGCTAACTTAACTATAGCGCGTTTCGCGAAAAGCGCTACCGCTATGTTTGACTTAACCAAAAAACCCTTTCACCCCGGCCACCACTTCTCCCCCAAATCCCTCGACCCACCCCGCCGCCGTTTTCCCAATTCGCCATCGCCCCACTTCGCCGCCGTCTCCTGCCGACGTCGATGCCCCCGGAGCCACCAGAGCCATGCGTCGTCGACGCCACCGGAGCCGCCCCCAACGCCACCATAGCTGCGCGGCCACATCAGCGCCACCGAAGCCGTAGTCGACGCCACCGGATCCTCTCTCGCCACAATTGCCTCCCTCGCCGTCACTGGAGACGCCCCTGCCTCCCTCGCCACCACCGGAGCCATCCTCTGTAAGCCCCCACCCCTCCTCTCTCTCTCTAAATTAGTTAGGTTAATTTAGTTAGGAAAAGAATTTAGTTAGGAAGATAATTTAGATAGGGCTTTGACAGAGACGCCCCTGCCTCCCTCGCCGTAGGAAAAAATTGTATATCCTTAACTAGGGTAGTAGGGTTATGGTTGTAGTGTTTAATTACAAATGTTAGGAAAGTAAGGTTTAACTAGATGTTAACTAGGGTGGTAGGATTTAGTTTAGAGAAAAAAAATCAATATAAGAATATAAATTTCTATTAGTGTTGCCAGTCTAGTAGTTTCTTAATTTTTAGTGAATTTTTATTAGAACAAAAATTTAGGACATAATTTGAGTTCTAGGGTTCATCCATCTATATTTGGTTTTTGGATTGAGTTTCAGAGAGAATGAGATTTGTGTAGATTTTCTTGAAGTGTCAAACACTAGGAGATGCAAATTTGAAGTGTATATGATATATGAAAAATCCTCAGCTGTGTTTGCTCATTGATCATAATCGACATTGAAGTGGTTCGATTGTGCCCAAGTGGCCTTTTGTTGTTTCTAGGGAATGAAGCCGAGTGGCCTATGTTTTGCCGGAATGTTGATTCATTTCCGTCCCGGCAAAATTCAGGTTCTCGATTTGTCCACTTTTTAGCAAAGGTCATGCCGAAATTTTCCACGAATTTCGGCATGACTTGTGCTACAAACTAGGACATATCGAGTGCCTGGGATTTGCCGCAAACGGGAAGGAGTCAACGTTCCTGCAAAACAATAGGCCTTTTTTATGTCATTATTCATTTTATTAGGTCTAGAATTAATTGAATAGATTTAATCGTAGGAAACATGGCTAGCAACGATGAAGGACAGGGTTCTGGTGATTGCGACGACGTCTATCGGGTGGCTGACGAATTTTTTAGCTTTGCCGACATGCAGACCGGTGCTGAGACTGAGACTGGCATCGAGACCAGTGCTGAGACTGAGACCGGCGCTGCCTCGGGGAGCGGAGCCGGTGTAGAACCGAAAGCAAAGAGGCAACGACTTCCTAACAAACTCAGGACTACTAGACTGGTGGTCACGGAGGTGGACGACAGCAATTTTGAGCCAAAGGCGCCTGAGGAAGCGCGTCGATGCTACGGCAATCAAATAGGTTGCATCGTACAGACAACCGCCACCATCAACAATGAGAAACTACAGAAGATTGAGAATATGAGGAGCTCCCTCCTAAAGAAGTTTCACCAGATATTCTTGTTCCCGGGCCAGAATGAGAAGGATTATGAAGATCCAGACGAGGACCTAGCAATGAAGAAGATAAACAAACACGCCATGACCAAGTTTAGCGACGCGTTGGCCACCTGGAAAAATCGAGTGAAAGCAAAGATCACCGACAAGAAGGAACCCTACTCCGAGATTGTAAAGGATAATCCGACAATCACAGAAGAGCAGTTTCAAATATTCAAGGAGGCTTGCGAGGCCGAAGCTGCCAAAAAAAGTCTCACTACATGAAGGGGCTTCAAGAGAGGAACATTGGGAGCCACTACCTCGGAAGCCGTGGTTACGGCGGAAAGAGGTCCAAATGGGCCAAGGAGGACGCGGAAGCCGCGAGTCTGGGCATCCCAGACCCCTTGGCGGATTTCACCGTCCAATAGGAGCATGACGTCCTCAGGGCCCGGCACCGTTGGGACCCAGTGAAGAAGGTTTACGAGACAAAACCGGTCATTACGGAGTTCATGAGGCTGCTGGTAATTTTAGTTTCTGGTCAATTCGACTGCACACGTTAGTCATATTTGTAAAGGATCCTTGTGCCTTTTCCAGAGAGAGCAGCACCAGATTGCGGCCGAAAGCGACTCGCCGTCTGAGGAATTGCCAAGGCCCAAGTGGGACACTCCATTCAACTGGGGGTTGAACATATTGAAACGACAACCGGTGGATACTCGACCGTCGTATGGACACGTGCACGGTGTCGGAGACGGCGCCACGTGGAAGAAGTACTACCGTGAGACCACAGAGGAGAGAAAGGAAAGACGGAGGTTAACTGAAGAAAACATTGACAAGAAGGTTGAGATTGTGGTTGAGAAGAAATAATCTCAGACAGTCGCAACAGCGGTAGCTGCCGCAAAACAGGTGGTTGCAGATTTGTCTACTTCCTTGGTGACGGGCGTTTTCACTTGGACAAGGAAAAATCCAGAAAAAAATGCAGAGGACTTTCCCCTTGCCGACTCCTTGGGGAGCAGCTCGACTAGCGTTGCACCAGCACCTGCTCCCGCACCGGCTCCCGCACCGGCTTCCGCACTGGACGTGCTCGGTGGTGCTTCGTCTTTGGCTGAGCTCGACTCCCTCACGATATCTTTCACACCGGTCCCCTTCAATATAAATGTATAATCTCCCATTTTCGTTGCCTTTCGGATGTCTCACGTCGCAGACTTTTCTTTGCAGGCCGACGAAACCCCGTGCACTATATTGTACACCATCGGCGACCAGAAGGTGGACGTGGGGAAGGCGACGATAATGGAGCCGAAGGAACCATTGTTCCACAGCTGCCCAATCCCTCTGAACGTCTTCAAGGTTTCCGTGGCCAGTGTCAAACCGGGCCACGAGAATTTGCCTCCTCCAATACTAGTGGGGGATGACGACGAGACACCGCGGCGTCTTGGTGATTGTTGCAATGGGTGGGTCCTGTTGTGGCCAAAGAGTTTGCTTTGTCTGGAGGCGGCCCGGAAGACACCCACGAGCACGCAGCCTCAGCAAGGTATGAACATCAACACCCCACCTACCCAATTAGCGTCGGGTGTCGGGTTGGGTGATAGCGGACGGGGTAAGGAGGAGGCTCCATTAGTCACTGATGACGTCGCCATGGATGAGGATGAGGACGACGATGGCGCTGAACAATATGTCTATACTGGCGCCTCCTCAGGGTTTGAGCGTCATGAGTCGGTGCCTGAATTGCCGTCTCAACGTATTATGGACGACCTTCCGGTAGTAAAGAAGTCTAGGAAGAGAGCGAGGAAAGGCAAAAACGCTGATTCTATGATCCAGCCACCTCAGCAGCCTCGGCTTCAGGACCGTATAGATATCCCCGATGCGGATAAATGGCATATCCCCGGTCAACCAATCCTACCTGCAACAGCGCTACGGGTCATATTCAGCGATCTAAGGAGACTTCATGATGATGTGCTGCGGGTAGAGAAAGGCCTCATCGCCTCGAAAGATCCAGGATAGCCACTCTACGTGGTTAACGTTCC
>NC_041393.1:11695570-11696233 GCF_002162155.2 Triticum dicoccoides
CGCAAAGCACAATGAATATGCGAGGGATTACATCGTCAATTTCATGCTCGCCAATAAGGATAAGGAGGTGATTCTCGTGCCTTATCATCCAATGTAAGTCATCCGCGCTGCTATCCTTCCTTCGATTTCAATCATTCATTTGCACGGTGGAGGCTAATTAATTTGAGGTGTACTTATTTTGCGTAGCGGCAGGCACGCCGTCCTCATCATCGTCTACCCCCGATTCTCCCACGCTCTTTACTTGGACTCGTCGAAGAACATTCACAAAACGGATTACACCCACATCAAGGATGTTCTCGACAGTGCTATGTTTTACTACCAATCAAGGGGTGGAGAGGTCAGGGACAAGAAGAGATGGGGCGGCAGGGCCGCCTTCGGCCATAAGACCGACTTCTGCTGCATCCAGCAACCGAACGATTCGCTTAATGATGGATTCTATGTCCTACACCACATGCTGGAGTACAGACGGGATCACCAGAACCTTCGCATGTCACCTAGATCCGGCGATGCCCATATTCTGCAATGGGCAAAGGACATAGGAGATATCGAAGATCATTGACTTCGAGCTGAGTTCTATAACATCTAGCGCGAACTTGCCCAAATCATCATGAAGGAGGTCGTCGGAAAAACAAGGATGTTCTACGGAGAAGGACAAATGTCACG
>NC_041393.1:11696376-11725188 GCF_002162155.2 Triticum dicoccoides
GAAGACGTACGAACATGGATAGCCTCTCAGCGTCTCGACATGAAGCCTTTCACTAAGCTCGAGGACTATCTCCCTGACTTGGATGGATGGAACGACATGTTGGAGTGATTGTCAATATATGACAGTGTGTCCATTTAGTCCATACTTTCTGTATGACAAAACTTTGAGTTATGTACGGTGAAACTTTATTTGTGATGTAATTAAACCGTCCTCCTCCTCGACTAGCGAAAATCACTCTAGTTAGGGAATTTTGGGGTACGATGAACTTTGTTATTTATGCTTATGATATGTTGTTTCTATTTTTGCCAAGTCTGTCTCTTTCTGTTGCTCAACTATATATGTTGCATATCATCGACTCATGTGACGATGCAGGTGCATAGATCATAGATGGCGAAGAAGTGCTACGCCAAGAGTATATATATGACAAGTGGCCGGAGTGTCAGGCCCAGCTGTACCGGTTTCCGGTTTCCGAGCGACAGGCAGTAGTTAGTTTAGGTTCATGCTAATGCGAGAGGGGGATACGAACTCATGTACTCAAAGTGATAGCTCTTCTCGCGTATATCATTGTTTAGATGGATGACGATGTATTTGCAAGTAATCGAGACTTGTATCGCTATTTTCGAGATGATGACGAGAGACCACTTTGTGTTGGATGATGATTATGATGATGACATGATTTGATGATACTAATTGTATGTATATGCTATGATTACATTTGTATGTGTATGATATGCTAAAGATTATTGTATAAAGCCTATTCAAATACAAGAAAATACAAAAGAAATATACAGGGAAAAAACTAATAAAACTAGTAGTAGCAAGGGGGAAAAATTTAGCAGTAGCGCCGCCTTACCAGTAGCGCATCCCAGTAAACAGCGCTGCAGATAATATCAGCAACGCCCTTTTCTAAAGAGCGCTGCAGCTATTCATGTATAGCAGTAGCGTGGGACAACAGGCGCTACTACTATACGTTAGCTGTAGCGCCTTATTAGTAGCGCCGGTCCTCGCGCTACTGAGAGGCCCAAAACCCTTGCTGCTGCTAGGCTTTTCCCTAGCAGTGATGGTCTAGAGCATCCAAGAGGAATTGTGGATCGCCGAGTGACCAAGTTTGTGAAGGTTCGGAAGTCACATGAAGACTTACCACGAGTGATTGGGCGAGGTCTGTGTGACCTTAGCTCAAGGAGAATATGGTGAGGACTGTGTGTCCAGGACTGCGTATCCTCGGGTTTAAATACCTAGCCACTCCAACCAGATGTACAACTGAGACAGTAGTTGGAACTGGTCTACCAAATCATTGTCTTCACCAAGCTCACTGGTTCTATTTCAACTCTTTAATTTCCTCATAACTATGTTGCGTGCTTGTTCGTATCTGTGTTTGAAGACTTTGAATGAAGACTTTCTCAATTTCCTCAGTTCAATTTCTTCAGTCTGTTTGTCTTCATCCTATGTTATCTTGTATTTACGCTTTCTGTAATCTGTGCTTGTCTTCATTTCATCATGTTGACTATGCTTGTGTTCTGTTACGTTTACTTTTGAGTACTTATTCTGTTGCTAGTAGTTCTTCACTAAGGAATTTCCTCACCTGCAAATTCTCTTAGTGAAGAATTCATAAAAATCGCCTATTCACCCCCCTCTAGTCGATATAACGCACTTTCATTTGGTATCAGAGCAAGGTACTCCCTTGTTCTGTGTGATTTTGGTTTAACCGCTTGGAGTTTTAGTTATGTCGACCGCAGGTATGATCATGGTCTCTGCTGGGTGTCCTACCTTCGATGGGACAGACTACCCCTACTGGAAAAATAAGATGTGAATGCATCTTGAGGCAATTGATAACGATCTCTGGTATGTTGTGGAAAATGGTGTTCCCACAGTCACACCTTCTCTGAATGCTGCCGATGTGAAGATATTTAAGCAACTCGACTCTCAAGCTAAGTATATCATATGTGGCCATCTGAGCAAAGGACAGTATGGACGAGTGAGTTCTTTGCAAACTGCTAAGCTTACCTGGGATAGGCTGTCCAAAGTCAATGAAGGAGTCTCAACACAGCGTGACTCTCGAGTTGATGTTCTTCGCGATCTCTTCAACCGCTTCAAAAGACTCGACAATGAAAATGTTCAGCAGACCTTCGATCGCCTCACTGACATCTCAAATGAGCTTCAAGCACTTGGTGCCACTGACATCATCGACCACGAGGTGGTGAAGAAATAGCTGAGATCGCTTGATTCCTCATTTGATACTCTAGCATTAATGATACAAGAATGTGATGATTACAAGTCACTTGATCCCACTGATATCTTCGAGAGGCTAAATACTCATGAGTTCCAGCTTGCTGAGAAGAGAGATCTCTATGGTTTGAGCTATGACAGATCACGTGCCCTGAAGGCCAAGGCATTGTCTAAGTGTGAAGATGAAGATTCTGGTAGAAGCCTTGGTGATCCCGAAGAACTGAGCCATGAGCTAGCACTGCTCGTGAAGAAATTCCAGAAGTTCTCAAGACGTGGTCGCTTTGGAAAATCCTCAAGGAGCATTGATTCCTCATCCAGTGACTACAAGAAGAGACTTTGTCACAAAAGAAACTTGGACACTATATTCAAGATTGTCCTCAGTGGGAAAAGGAATCAAAGAAGAAGAAATACAAGGATTACAGTTCTGATGATGCGAAGAAAAAGAATAAATCCTTGAAGTCTTCGTCTTACAAGAAGAGCATCTCAAAGATGGCTCGGGCATTCATTGGCAAGGAAATGGACTCTGAGGCTGAATCTGAGGAATATGAGGAATAGGACGCATCTGAGGAGTCTAAGGCTGGTGTGGCGAGCCTGGCTCTCGCTACTGCTTTCGTCAGCAAGTCCATATTCAACTCTGAAGAAAATGGCTTCACCAACACGGCTGATGGAAACAATGATGACTACGCTCCCACCTATTGCTTCATGGCAAAAGGTGCCAAGGTACTCAAATACCCCTCCTCTGAATCAAGTGAGAATGAATCTGATGAAAACCTCAAACCCAGCTACTCCAAACTTGCTAAGATTGCTATAAAACAACAAAAGGCTTTTGAAAAGGTTCAAAACATGCTAGACAAAAGTGATGACATGTTGGGTGAAGAAATGGATCACACAAAAACCTTGACTGAAAATCTTCAGAAACTTCAGTCTAGGTTTGACAACCTTCAAGGTCATCATAACACTCTCTTATCTGATCATGAGAAGCTTTCATATGAATTTCTTCAAAGAAAGCAAGATCTTGAAAAGCTAAGAGTGAGTTATGAAGATCTTCAGAAGGAGCGTTAGTCATTACTTGCTCAACAAATCAGCACTTCTCAGGAAGAATTTGTTCCTCCATGCTTGAAGTGCATTGAACGTGAATCTGCTAATCTTCACCTGAATGTTCAAATGTTGCTAATATTTTAAATTCTTCACCTGCCTCTGCTATCACTAATTCCTCATCTGAGGACATTGCTAGTATCACTGGTGATGCAGGGCTGAAGGAATTGTACATGACAGGCATGTACAAAAGCCTCAAAGGGCATTAGACTCTTTATGATGTGCTTAAAAAGCAGATCCTCAACAGGAAACCTAGGAAAGAGGGTATTGCCTTTGAGAGGAAACTCAATGCCGATGGTACATATTGGAAGCCTGAGAAGTACCCCAAAACCTCATGGGTTTCTGCAAAGGGACCTCCAGTTGATCCATCTAACTTATCTGGCTTTGCATGTGAATCTCCTCGTTCTAATGATGAGTCATTTGACTCCAACTATAAACTGTTCAAAAATCAGAATGGTGAAATTTTTGCAAGATATGTTGGCACTAACTGCAGGAACGGTCCTCCTATGAAGACAATCTGGGTTCCCAAAAAGTGCCTTGAAAGTCTTCAGGTGAATGTCCTCAGGACGCCACCTGTGAAGAATAGGAACCCCAGATCAAATTCTTCATATGGACCAAATTCCTCAAAAGGATCAATGTCCTCATATGAATGTCATCATGCTAACAACTCTGTTTCATAGGGAAGAGCTAAGGGCTACGAATGTGAGCATTATTCTTCTAATCATTATGTTCATAAGTCCTCAAAGAATTTCTCCGCTTACTCATATGCTTATCCTAACCCCTCTTATGTGAAACAAAATGGACTAGTTTCTATGCCACCTTTCTCGTATGGAGCTCGTAGAGTGTTGAACTCTTTGCCACCCCTTCAGATGTGGGTGGTGAAGAAAAAGAACTAATATCTTCGGCAGGGTCAGGTCTCCAGACGTACGTAATCGTTTGAAGAATTTGCTGGAGACCTGAATGTGCCTGAAAGGACGCAAGCTAATCATGAAGAAATGAAATTTCATTTCACACGTCCTCATACTGCTTTATCTATTCTATTGCTTGATGAAATTGATCTGATGAATTGATGTCATATTCTTCACTGATGAAGTATATGAATTCCTAAGTTGCACTAATTCATCTGCAGGATGATCAACCCAAAGCCACTGAGTGGGTCCTCGATAGTGGATGTACAAATCACATGACTGGTGACAACAATCTATTGATGGATGCTCCCTTATCACCATCACATCTGAAGCATATCATCTTCGCTGACAAAGGCAAAAGTCAGGTATTGGGTCTAGGTAAGGTTGTGATCACAAAGGATCGACACATGGTCAAAGACATGCTTGTCGAGTCCTTAGGATAGAACCTCATGTCCGTCTCAATGCTTTGCGATCTTGATATGGTAGTTGTCTTTGCCAAGTACCGTTGTGTTGTGGTTATGGAAGTTGAAAATTCCAAAGTCTTCGAAGGCTTTAGGATAGGAGACATGTATATGGTTGATTTCTATACAGGACCACAACCAGCCGTGTGCCTACTTACAAAAGCTTCAGAAGGCTGGCTCTGGCATCGACGACTTGGTCATGCAGGCATGAGTAATTTGCACACGCTTGCGAAGAAGAAGCATGTCATTGGCATCGAGAATGTCAAATTCCTCAAGGATCACTTATGCGGAGCCTGTGAAGCTGGGAAGATGACAAAGGCTAAGCATCCAGCGAAGACCATCATGACCACCACTCGTCCATTTGAATTGCTTCACATGTATCTCTTCGGTCCTAACCATTATTCTACAGTCTCAAATGATGCATCTCAATATGGTTTTTTTAGTTTTGATGATTACTCTCGATACACATGGGTACACATTGTTACTTACAAACATTAAGTGCAGGAAGTCTTCAAACGAGTTTTCTCGAGGGCTTCAACCAACTTTGGTGTGAAGACCAAGCATATTAGAAGTGACAATGGAACTGAGTTCAAGAATTCTGTTCTTGATGACTATCTTGATGAACTTGGTATTACTCATGAGTTATCTGCTCCTTATACTCTTCAGCAGAATGGCGTCGTGGAGCACAAGAACAGGACTCTTGCTGAGATGGCTCGCACTATGCTTGATGAATACAAAACGCCTCGTCGTTTCTGGATTGAGGCAATTGATACTGCGTGCCACATCATCAACAGAGTATATCTTCACAAATTCTTCAAGAAGACTACCTATGAACTCCTCATTGATAAGAAACCCAATGTAAGTTATTTCAAAGTCTTCGGTGCTAAATGTTGGATTAGAGATCCTCATCACAACTCAAAATTTGCACCGAAAGCACATGAAGGTTTTATGCTTGGTTACGGAAAGGACTCGCACACCTACAGAGTTTTCAACAATGTTCTTCACAAGGTTGTTGAAACTGTAGATGTGCGGTTCGATGAAACTAATGGCTCGCAAAGAGAGCACCTACCTTCTGTGATAGATGAACCAGCACCTGAGGAAACTATCAAGTTCAAGGCTACTGAGGATGTCATTCCTACCGAAGAATCTGCTGAAGAATTCATTCCAGAACACGAAGAATGTTGAGCTAATGCACCTGAAGAAAATACTAAAGAAAATGGTGCTGAAGAGAATGCTGATCAAATTCCTCAACGACAACTAGCTAATCCTCGCGTTGCAAAAGAAGTGCAAGTTGAAAAGATCATCGATGACATTAAAGCGCCAGGTCCTCTCACACGCTCAAAAGCTTCACATTTATCTAACTTTTGTGGGCACTATGCTTTTGTCTCTATCACACAGCCCACTAAGGTAGATGAAGCATTTCTAGCGCCTGAGTGGATTCAGGCCATGCAAGAAGAATTACATCAATTTGAGCTCAACAACGTCTGGGAACTGGTCAAACGTCCAGATCCTTGCAAGCACAATATCATTGGCACAAAGTGGATTTATCACAACAAGCAATACGAAAATGGCCTTGTGGTAAGGAATAAGGAACGGCTTGTAGCTCAAGGCTACACACAGGTTGAAGGAATTGATTTCGATGAAACTTTTGCACCTATTGCTAGACTTGAGGCTATTCACATATTACTTGCTTATGCTAACCATCATGATATCACTCTATATCAAATGGATGTGAAAAGTGCATTCCTCAATGGTAAGCTTGAGGAAGAAGTATATGTTGCTCAACCCCCAGGTTTTGAAGATCCAAAGCATCCTTGCAAAGTCTTCAAACTCAATAAGGCCCTCTATGGCCTCAAGCAGGCCCCACGGGCATGGTATGATACTTTGAAGGAATTCCTTATGAAGAAAGGCTTCAAACCTGGTTCACTCGACCCTACTCTTTTCACTAAATCTTATGATGGTGAATCGTTTGTGTGCTAAATATATGTTGATGATATTATCTTTGGCTGTACTGACCAACATTATAGTGATGAATTTGCCTATATGATGAGTGAAGAATATGAAATGTCTATGATGGTAGAATTGAAATTCTTCTTAGGTCTTCAAATTCGTCAATAACGCAATGGCACATTCATATCTCAAGAGAAATACCTCAAGGATGTATGAGGTAATTCGGCATGCAAGATTGCAAAGGCATCAAAATTCCTATGCCCACAATTGGCCATCTGTGCACTGATGAAAATGGTATCAACTTCGATCATAAGGTATACCGCTCCATGATTTGTTCTTTATTGTACTTATGTGCATCTAGGCCAGATATAATGCTTAGTGTTTGCATGTGTGCCTGATTTCAAGCTACACCGAAGGAATCACACCATAAGGCTGTGAAGCATATTCTTCGATATCTAGCTCACACACCAACGCTTGGATTATGGTACCTGTCGGTGTCAAAACCGGCGGATCTCGGGTAGAGGGTCCCCAACTTTGCGTCTAAGGCGGATGGTAACAGGAGTCGGGAGACACGATGTTTACCCAGGTTCGGGCCCTCTTGATGGAGGTAATACCCTACTTCCTGCTTTTTTGATCTTGATGATATGAGTATTACAAGAGTTGTTCTACCACGAGATCGTAGAGGCTAACCCTAGAAGCTAACCTATGGTATGATTGTATGTCGTCCTACGGACTAAATCCTCCGGTTTATATAGACACCGGAGGGGACTAGGGTTACACAAGGTCGGTTACAAGGGAGGAGATATACATATCCGAATTGCCTAGCTTGCCTTCCACGCCAAGTAAAGTCCCATCCGGACACGGGACGAAGTCTTCAATCTTGTATCTTCATAGTCCAACAGTCCAGCCAAAGGATATAGTTCGGCTGTCCTGAGACCACCTAATCCAGGACTCTCTCAGTAGCCCCCGAACCAGGCTTCAATGACGTTGAGTCCGGCGCGCAGTATTGTCTTCGGCATTGCAAGGCGGGTTATTCTCCATATCTTGAATATCTATTAAGTAGTGTCCGGCTCCCATAGATGTAGGACATCTTGGCTGCTGCGCCCAATAAGGGCTATCTTCCATGTGTCGAGCGAATGCGAGGAGCCAGGGCGTTTTTACATTCGCCCCCCTAGCCAAGTAAATAAATCGTCTATTAAAGGGATGGGGATTCTTAAATCCAAGCCACACCATCTTCCCACAGCGAGAATCCACCGGAGTGCGGTCGGAAAAATCCATTCCATCTTGGCCAGCCACCGCAGCTCCTCCTCTCGCTCCTGTAGCCCGAAGCTCGGCGATTGGGAGAAGTGTTCCGTCCCGCACGACCGATTAGTAGAGTTGCAGACCCAGGCATTTCTCCCTCCAGCGTATATGGTCCCCGTTCGAGCCAGGCTCGCCACTTATAATTGCGGGGAGCAAGCAGAGAGCTTCCCCAATCCCTCAAAGGGGGATCGGGTATACCTTGTCACTTACTTACTAAGGGGACTCGGATTTCCAATTCATCAATTCCTCTGCGGACTCCTGGAGATTTACGGCCTCTAGTTGCATAATTTCACCCCTGCTTCCATATTACACATCGCCGGCTATGTTGCCATTTGCGAGTTGTTTTTGGGCTGCGAGGCTCATTTCGAGCTATGGAAAAGGCTATTCTGCCTTGTGCCCCGCACGCAGAAGGGGTCACTTTATGAAGTGGGCGGAGCCAAAATATGGCGCATCGCCGAGACCGGATACCCGTCCAGTACTCCAAAGAAGACGTCCGAAGACTGGCCTTCGGAGTGGTTTTACATGGAGGACGTCCCTCTTCCAGACCCTGTTCGGCGGGGTCTTCTTGTGTTCGACAATGCTCCTCTGAAGAAACGTCAAAGTTGGCGCCCACGGAGCCCCCAGGAGGAAGATAACAGAGAAGTCCTTTATCTGATGAACCGAATAAAAGCGCTGGCTCAATCAGGGTTGACAATAATCGAGGTTATGTCAATATGCATAATGCGGGGGGTGCAACCACTTCAATATCGAGGGCACCCCTTGTGGTGTTTTAACGGGGAAGACGATGCCACCCGTTGCGGGCGCAAGGGACCGGACACACCTGCTGCTTTAGCAAAAGTTCTGTCCGAGTTGTTCAAGGGAGAGGAAGAGGAGTTCATCCACATTAAACCACGGGACGGATTCTCCATGTACAACCCTCCAAGCTGGGTGAGTTGTACCCTTTTCACTCTCAACCTTCCCGCACTCTTCACCATAGGTACTCACCTTGCCATTTCACGGCAAGAACTGCGAAAAGCGATAAAGGAGGTCAACAACCCAGCTCCACAACTCAAGGACCCTGGCCGGGCCCTCGATCCCGGACTTGAAGAGGATCCGGACATATTCGTGGAGTTGATAGACATGCAATTCTATCAATTGAGCTGCGATGACGCCATGGTGGCCATAACGGCCGACTATCCGGGACTACTCCCTACGTCGCACGTAAGAAAAACCAAAGTCCCAACTCCCAAAAAAGGATCCCCTTTTATGCACTTCACCTACCATACACGTATGGTGTCTTACAGGGATGGCCTTTGGGACGCCGTGCCGAACCTGCAGCGACTCGCCAACAAGAGGCACCGAAGCCGGGTAGGCAAAACAGGAAGGCGGGAAGGACGGAGATGCCAACACTAAGTTATAACACAAAACCTCATTTCGTGGTTGTCATCTTGCTTAAAATATAACGACATCTGTGTTTCCTAGAAAAAATGCCTGCCGGACTATATCCGGAGAGGCTGCCGATCACGCCTTGACTAGTCGGGCTCTAGGTCCGGACATAGAGGTGGAAGCTAATGCGAGGCAGACGCCGGATGTTCCTCCTACAGAGGATGCAGACAGACTATCCACTACGAATTCCGAAGTGGACAGTGCCATGAATCACAGGCGTCGCCGGGCCGTACTCCGTGACACTTGTTTCTCACCAGAGGCATTTAATGCGTTCAATTCCAGAGACGTGTACATCCGTGCTGCTCAAAATGGTCTAGCCAGAGCCACAGATCAGTATGTAAGGGATATACGGGTAAGTAAATCGGACGATTATATGTATTAGTAGCCCTTGAGACTTGAAGCAGTTGACACAACTAATTTAAGGATCATTTATTTGAGTAGGTTCTTACAGAGAAGAATTCCCAATCATCTCAAGAGCTGGAAGAGTGCAAGGCCCAGCTAGGGGCCGCTGTTGCCGCGTTGAGGGTCTGAGAAGGGTCCCTCTGGTAACACCTGTTTCCCTTGCAAAGAAGACAGGTACCAGGTAGTACGCGGCATGTATGCAAATCTGACAATAGATGTTGCAGGTGACCCCGGAGTGAGTCCGGAGGCCGTAGTGGTGAATGCGGCACGTGCTGATCGACAGCTAAATGCTGGTGAGCGCGTGCTTACGCGAGTCAGGCAGGAGAAAAAAAATCTCCAAGACGCCAATACCCAGCTGGGCGAGGAACTGAAAGATGTCCTGGCCCAGCTGGAGGACTCCGGCAAGGAGAATAAGCGGCTTCGGCGCGGCATTTTTAGTAAGTGTTTGAACGAATTTTAAAGGAGTTCGGCGACGAAGCCAACTAACAGAGTTGTGTATGCAGGTATGCTGACGGGTCATACCGCAGAAGAGATGCCCGGGTCTTCGGGTGATCTTCTACCAGAGCTCTCACAACTGCACGAGCAAGTTCGGCAGGTGATGCAGGGTATTGCCCAAGCCTTTTGGCCGTCCGCATCCCTACCAGGAGGCATGGGAGAGCTTGTAGAGAAGCTCAAGGGAGCACGGCGGCGCTTCCAATTATGGAAGATATCAGCTTGCCGACAAGGTGCAAGGGAAGCCTGGGCTATGGTGAAGACGCGATACACCAATGCGGACCCAAACCACATGGCCGAGGTCGGACCTGTGGGGCCTGATGGGAAGGAGATCCCCGTCAGTTTACTGTATGATCAAGTAGAATTAGCCGCAAAGTATTCACAACAGGATTGTAGGCTAGACAGCCTATTGGATGGTATAGAAGAAGAATTGAATCAGTCTTAGTGACTGTGTACTTCAAGTGACATACATAATGTCCATAGCCGGATTGTAAATCAGTTGTCATGGCGGACCTTTTTGCTTCGACCTTTGGACCCGATAGTCTGGAGTGTATCCGAATACCTGCTCGATTATATAAAAACCGGGGTATGCATGGAAACCAGGTGTAGGGGTCCTAAGTGCTTGAAAAGACAAGTACCCAACTAGCTATGTTATATTACATGGGTCGTAAGAAACATGTTCCATGTAGAATAGTTTTGTTAAGGGTTCCTTTCCCTGGGTACGCATGCCCTGATGTGCATGTCCGAACTGCGAAAAGGAACACAGGCTATAAACATCTGGGGGCATTTTTGTAATTAAATAAAAGTCATCTTTTGTTCGCCGACCGAATATTCCCTTAAGAACGCTAGCTTTCGGCTTCATCCAGTCTGAGGTACACATATGGCTGACCCGACAGTAACAATCGCAGAGGTGCTCCCCATATGCCCTAGCAGAATTAACGGGAACGCACGGCATAAATACAAGAGCCATGCAACCCAGCTTGGCCAAAACTTAAGTCATATCGATGCATATAATGGCGAAAAAAGGTACATGCGGAAGAATGACACATGTGCGGGACATCAAGCCCAGAAAAATAATTATATTAAGCTTTTGTGTAAGAAGCCCCCAGGTATAATGGGCGCGGCAAGCGCAGGGTGATTATGCAATCAAGACACAAGTTTAGCCTTTTAGGGCCGGGATGAGAAAAAAAAGAGGAAGAGAGAAAAAGACAGATATGCAAAAAATTGATGGGGGGTGAGGAGATGAACATATAGTCCAGCGCTAGGCCTAGAATCTTCGGAGTCTGGCTGCGTTCCATGGGTTTGGCTCGATTCGATTATCCGATGCATCCCGCAGACGGTACGCTCCACCGGTCAGAACCTAGTCAATAATGAAGGGACCTTCCCATTTGGGCTTGAGCTTGTTCTTTTTCTTCTCCGATAGGCGTAGAACTAGTTCGCCAACGTTTTAGGTTTTGGCCCATACTTCTCTATTGTGATACCTTCGAGCTTGTTGCTGATAAAATGCGGAACAGGCCTTTGCCACGTCGAGCTCCTCCTCCAGGGCGTCCAAACTGTTATGCCGATCGAGCTCGGCCTCTTTTTCTTCGTACATGCGCACTCAAGGTGAGTCATGAATTATGTCACAATACAGAACCGCCTCTACGCCGTACACCATAAAGAACAGTGTGTATCCGGTAGTGCGATTCGGCGTGGTCCGCAGCCCCCATAGTACGGAGTCGAGCTCCTCTACCCAGTGCATGTTTGATTCTGTTAAGGACCGCACTAGTCTGGGTTTAATGCCGCTCATGATAAGACCATTCGGTTACAAGGGAGGAGATATACATATCCGTATTGCCTAGCTTGCCTTCCACGCCAAGTAAAGTCCCATCCGGAGACGGGACGAAGTCTTCAATCTTGTATCTTCATAGTCCAACAGTCCAGCCAAAAGATATAGTCCGGCTATCCGGAGACCCCCTAATCCAGGACTCTCTCAGTACCCCAAGGGCTCGGCTTTTGATCTCATTGGATATTCTGACTCTGACTATGCTGGTGATCGTGTGGACCGCAAGTCAACATCTAGTACATGTCATTTCCTTGGATGATCTTTGGTCTGTTGGTCCTCGAAGAAGCAGAATTGCGTATCATTATCTACTGCTGAAGCTGAGTACATTGCCGCTGGTTCTTGCTGTGCTCAATTGCTATGGATGAAGCAAACTCTCAAGGACTACGGCGTCAACATGCAGAATGTGCCTCTCTTCTGTGACAATGAGAGTGCCATCAAGATTTCTCACAACCTAGTTCAGCACTCGAAGACAAAGCACATTCAGATTCGTCATCATTTTCTTCGTGATAATGTGTTGAAGGGCGACATTTCTATTGAGCATGTGATGACTGAAAAACAGCTAGCCGATATCTTCACAAAGCCCTTGGATGAGAAGAGATTTAGCAAGTTGCGGTGTGATCTAAATATCTTAGAATCTTCGAATGTTCTTTGAAAAAGGACACTCATCCTAACACTTATTCAAAATTGATGACTTAGTTGTGCAACACATGAAGAAAACGTTTTTCTTCAGTCAATGAAGAATAACACTCTAAGTGTGAAGAAATTAATGAAGAATTTGATTCTCAGAACCCTACGACAATTGTACGCGGTGTCTGAAATCATCATTCTTATACGGTGGGTCACGCCACCACCAAAAGATGAAAATCTTCAATTTGAGTTTTTCCTCAGTTTTGAAAATTCCTCAGTTGTTCAAAATCTTCAACTTTGCATTGTATTCACTGTTTCTGTCGTTTTTCTTCATTGGCTATATATATGAGTTTATGTCCTCTACAACATTCACTTATGGCTATCTTTTCAAGTGGGTTTCTCTGCTAAGTGAATGTGATTGGACCCTTCCCCCTCTAGGCTATACTCAACCCAATCTGTTCACAAAATCTTCATGTGCGTTCTATTTGAAACTCGTTCAAAATCTTCACTGTGTCCTTGTCAGCTGAAGAATTGCGAACGCAACGTTAAAACCTATCTTATCCAAATTTTCGGCTTTGCTGCTCAAACCGCTCCGCATCCCACGATATACTTATCTATTCACCGACAATCGCACATGATCTCCACTTCTCAATACGTGGGTGACACATGTCAAGCAAATGAGAAGGGTCAGGGGCAGGTTCGTCCAAATTCTTCGGGTGAACAATTTTTCACCGTGGCTATAAATACCCCCTTCCCCTTCCTCACTTACTTTACTCCGCTCGACCTCTCTCTAGCTCGAGCTTCTCAAACCCTAGCGCCGCTGGTACTTCATCTTCACCGGTGAGGAAAAGCTTCACTACCTCGACCTCATCGCCGCTGTACTCGCGCCGGCCGCGGAAATCTTCACTCCGCCGCCGCCGTAGCTGTCTTCCTCCACCAAGTTAGGGCATGGAAGATCTGAACTGATGAACTTCACATCTCCACATACCAGTTCGTCTTGTTCTTCGTCCAGGGTAATTAAAAGTTACTTTTACTGCGCTCTTTGATTCAAATGATTTCTACAAAATCGTCAAATGTGTTTTTCTTCATATCTTCACACACTAAAACACCTCACATGTCATCTGTTCTTGATTCGTTTCTCTAAGCTATGTTTTTTCTTCAAGATTCCTCAAATGTGTGGATTTTCGATCTATACATCTCTGGAACCTAAGGCAAAGAACGCTTAGTGAAATTCTTCAAGACTCATCTGGTGAAATTCCTCAAACTTGTTCTTTTTGAAAAACCTCTGAGAACGCATATGACCTCCCCAAATTCCTCGCAAATATACTATGTTCACAGGTACTCATGTCAGCTGCTGAATCACTAGGTTCGAATCAACTTAACTCATTTGCAGCGTTCCTCGAAGAAAAGTTGCATACTTCTTCAGAGAATTCAATTGTTCAAATTCCTCAATTGAAGAAAATGGTTGATGGTAAGAAACCACAGAAAGAAGGAAAGAGGCTTGAGGTCAACACTGCCTTTGAAATACCTGAGGACATCTATGCTGGGTACTGCACACCCCCTGAGGAGGATAAAAATCAGCGCAAGGTGTGCATTCAAAAGATTGAGAGGAGACAGGGAAGAGAGTGGAGGGAGTACAGATATGTCACTCCCAAATATATGAAGAAATGTGCACTAAATCCTCCACCAAGACCTACGTTGGCACATGGTCAAATAGCTGATCCCACCAGCCTCAAGCGTGGTGAGGATTATCCAAATGAATGGGCCAAGCGCCATGCCAAGTTGGCCAAACAAGCAAAAGATGCAGTGAGGAAATTCAACGAAGACTCCGCTGCCGCTGCTGCTGTTGAGGCCTCTGTAAAGCCGAAGAAGGCCATGCCAAAGAAGCCTGCTCACAAGCCCAGTGCTTCACCAGCAATGCCCTCACGGCCGAGTTCCTCAGCTATGCCCTCACGGCCAGATTCCTCAAAGCCCTCACGGCCAATTCCTCTCGCTGCTCTTGCTCCTACAAAATCTTCAGCTCCGCCGCCAAAGTCTTCAGCCACTCCGACCAAATCCTCAGCACCTGTGCATCTCGCCACGTGCCAAAGGACCACAGGCATGTCTATTGCCTCAGGAGCCTCTCCAAGTTCCTCAGCTGCTCCGACTCTTCTGAAGAAGAAGACCACTGCTGGACGTGGTCCTCGACCAACTCCTCAAAAGAAACAAGTTGCTTTCCAAGTGCCCTCTGATGATGACGAGGCTGATGATGAAGAACTAGCAGAAATCATCAGAGACAGGCAAGTCAGGGCCACTAGAGCCAAGGGCACAAGTGTGCCTCTACTTTTGGATCCAAAGTTGCTCCTTGAGTACATTGACTTATGGCACAAGGACCCAAATACTCCCATGCCAGATTTCAAGCTGACAACTGGCCAAAGTCGTATGTTGACTCATTTCATACAAGAAGAAAAATGGAAGTTTGAGAAGACCAGGTAGATGAAGAAAGCGCAGTACAAAAAGGAGCGCTACCTGAAGAAAAATATTGTCTCTATGAAAACCGAAGAACTCGTCAATATACAATCTGAGATCAAGAAACTCAGTGATGAATTTGATGAAGGAAATATGCCCTAGAGGCAATAATAAAGTTATTATTTATTTCCTTATATCATGATAAATGTTTATTATTCATGCTAGAATTGTATTAACCGGACACATAATACATGTGTGAATACATAGACAAACAGAGTGTCAATAGTATGCCTCAACCTGACTAGCTCGTTGATCAAAGATGGTTATGTTTCCTAACCATAGAAATGAGTTGACATTTGATTAATGGGATCACATCATTAGGAGAATGATGTGATTGACTTGACCCATTCCGTTAGCTTAGCACTTGATCGTTTAGTTTGTTGCTATTGCTTTCTTCATGACTTATACATGTTCCTATGACTATGAGATTATGAAACTCCCGTTTACCGGAGGAACATTTTGTGTGCCACCAAACATCACAACGTAACTGGGTGATTATAAAGGTGCTCTACAGGTGTCTCCGAAGGTACTTGTTGGGTTGGCGTATTTCGAGATTAGGATTTGTTACTCCGATTGTTGGAGAGGTATCTCTGTGCCCACTCGGTAATGCACATCACTATAAGCCTTGCAAGCATTGAAACTAATGATTTAGTTGCGGGATGATGTATTACGGAACGAGTCAAGAGACTTGCCAGTAACGAGATTGAACTAGGTATTGAGATACCGACGATCGAATCTCGGGCAAGTAACATACCGATGACAAAGTGAACAACGTATGTTGTTTTGCGGTTTGACCGATAAAGATCTTCGTAGAATATGTAGGAGCCAATATGAGCATCCAGGTTCCGCTATTGGTTATTGACCGGAGACGTGTCTCGGTCATGTCTACATAGTTCTCGAACCCGTAGGGTCTGCACGCTTAAAGTTCGATGACGGTTATATTATGAGTTTATGTGTTTTGATGTACCGAAGGTAGTTCGGACTCCCGGATGAGATCGGGGACATGTCGAGGAGTCTCGAAATGGTCAATACATAAAGACCGATATATCGGACGACTATATTCGGACACCGGAAAGGTTCCGAGTGAATCGGGTATTTATCGGAGTACCGGGGAGTTACAGGAATTCGCCGGGGAGTGTATGGGCCTTATTGGGCTTTAGGGGAAAGAGAGAGAAGCAGGCCGCACACCCCCCAAGGCCTAGTCTGAATTGGACTAGGGGGAAGGGCTGCGCCCCCTCCTTCCTTCTCTTCTTTTTCCCTCCCCTTCTCTCCTACTCCTACTACTTGGAAGGGATCCTAGTTCTACTATAGGAAAAGGGGAATCCTACTCCCGGTGGGAGTAGGACTCCCCTAGGGCGCGCCATAGAGAGGGCCGGCCCCTCCCCTCCTTCACTCCTTTATATACGTGGCCAGGGGGCACCCCATAGACACAACAATTGATCTCTTGATCTCTTAGCCGTGTGTGGTGCCCCCCTCCACTATAATCCACCTCGATCATATCATAGCGGTGCTTAGGCGAAGCCCTGCATCGGTAGAACATCATCATCATTACCACGCCATCGTGCTGACGAAACTCTCCCTCAACACTCGGTTGGATCGGAGTTCGAGGGACGTCATCGAGTTGAACGTGTGCAGAACTCGGAGGTGCCGTGCGTTTGGTACTTGATCGGTCGGATCATGAAGACGTACGACTACATCAACCGTGTTGTGCTAACGCTTCCGCTTTCGGTCTACGAGGGTACGTGAAAAACACTCTCCCCTCTCGTTGCTTTGCATCACCATGATCTTGCGTGTGCGTAGGAATTTTTTTGAAATAGCTACGTTCCCTAACAGTGGCATCCGAGCCAGGTTTTATGCGTAGATGTCATATGCACAAGTAGAACACAAGTGAGTTGTGGGCGATATAAGTCATACTACTTACCAGCATGTCATACTTTGGTTCGGCGGTATTGTTGGATGAAGCGGCCCGGACCGACATTACGCGTACGCTTACACGCGACTAGTTTTACTGCTGTGCTATGCACACAGGTGACTAGCGGGTGTCAGTTTCTCCAACTTTAGTTGAACCGAGTGTGGCTACGCCTGGTCCTTGAGAAGGTTAAAACATCACTAAATTGACAAAGTATCATTGTGCTTTTGATGCGTAGGTAAGAACGGTTCTTTCTGAGCCCGTAGCAGCCACGTAAAACTTGCAACAACAAAGTAGAGGACGTCTAACTTGTTTTTGCAGGGCAGGTTGTGATGTGATATGGTCAAGACGTGATGACATATAAGTTGTTGTATAAGATGATCATGTTTTGTTGAAGTTATCGGCAACTGGCAGAAGCCTTATGGTTGTCTCTTTATTGCATAAGATGCAAGCACCAAATAATTGCTTTACTTTATCGCTATGCGATAGCAATAGTTGCTAGAGCAATAGTTGGCGAGACGACCATGTGACGACACATTGATATAGATCAACATGATGGAGATCATGGTGTCATGCCGGTGATGATGGAAATCATGATGATGCTTTGCAGATGGAGATCAAAGGCACAAGACGATGATGGCCATATCATGTCACATATTTTGATTGCATGTGATGTTTATCTTTTATACATCTTATTTTTCTTAATTTGATGGTAGCTTTATAAGATGATCTCTCACTAATTATCAAGGTACAAGTGTTCTCCCTGAGTATGCACCGTTGCGATAGTTCTTCGTGCTGAGACACCACGTGATGATCGGGTGTGATAGGTTCTACGTCAAATACAACGGGTGCAAAACAGTTGCACATGTGGAATACTCAGGTTAAACTTGACGAGCCTAGCATATAACAGACATGGCGTTGGAACACTGAGACCGAAATGTCCAGCGTGAATCATATAGTAGATATGATCAACATAGTGATGTTCACCATTGAAACTACTCCATCTCACGTGATGATCGGACATGGTTTAGTTGATATGGATCACATGATCACTTAGAGGATTAGAGGGATGTCTATCTAAGTGGGAGTTCTTAAGTAATATGATTAATTGAACTTAAATTTATCATGAACTTAGTCCTCGTAGTATTAGCATATATATGTTGTAGATTAATAGCTCGCGTTTAGCTCTCCTGTTTTATTTTTGATATGTTCCTAGAGAAAACTAAGTTGAAAGATGTTAATAGCAATGATGCGTATTGGATCCATGATCTAAGGTTTATCCTCATTGCTGCACAGAAGAATTATGTCCTTGATGCACTACTAGGTGACAAACCTATTGCAGGAGCAGATGCAGATGTTATGAACGTTTGGCTAGCTCAATATGATGACTACATGATATTTTAGTGCACCATGCCTAAACGGCTTAGAATCAGGACTTCAAAGACATTTTGAACGTCATGGACCATATGAGATGTTCCAGGAGTTGAAGTTAATATTTCAAGCAAATACCCGAGTTGAGAGATATGAAGTCTCCAACAAGTTCTATAGCTAAAAGATGGAGGAGAATAGCTCAAGTAGTGAGCATGTGCTCAGATTGTCTGGGTACTACAATCACTTTAATCAAGTGGGAGTTAATCTTCCAGATAAAATAGTGATTGACAAAATTCTCTAGTCACCACCACCAAGTTAGTAGAACTTCGTGATGAACTATAATATGCAAGGGATAACGGAAACGATTCGCACGCTCTTCGTGATGCTGAAATCGACAAAGCTAGAAATCAAGAAAAGCATCAAGCGTTGATGGTAAAAAAACCACTAGTTTCAAGAAAAGGGACAAAGGGAAGAAAGGGGAACTTCAGGAAGAACGGCAAGCAAGTTGCTGCTCAAGTGAAAAAACCCAAGTCTGGACCTATGCCTGAAACTGAGTGCTTCTACTGCAAAGGGACTAGTCACTGGAAGCGGAACTACCCCAAGTAATTGGCGGATAAGAAGGATGGCAAAGTGAACATAGGTATATTTGATATACATGTTATTGATGTGTACTTCACTAGTGTTTATAGCAACCCCTCAGTATTTGATACTAGTTCAGTTGCTAAGAATAGTAACACGAAACGGGAGTTGCAGAATGAACAGAGGCTAGTTAAGGGTGAAGTGACGATGTGTATTGGAAATGGTTCCAAGATTGATATGATCATCATCGCACACTCCCTATACTTTCGGGATTAGTGTTAAACCTAAAATAAATTTTATTTAGTGTTTGCGTTGAGCATGAATATGATTGGATCCTGTTTATTGCAATACAGTTATTCATGTAAGTTAGAGAATCATTGTTATTCTGTTTACAAGAATAAAACCTTCTATGGTCATACACCCAATGAAAGATGCAATACAGTTTGTTGGATCTCGATCGTGGTGATACACATTTTCATAATATTGAAGCCAAAAGATGCAATGTTAATAATGATAGTGAAACTTATTTGTGGCACTGCCGTTTAGGTCATATTGGTGTAAAGCACATGAAGAAAATCCTTGCTGATGGGCTTTTGGAATCACTTGATTATGAATCAGTTGATGCTTGCGAACCATGCCTCATGGGCAAGATGACTAAGACTCCGTTCTCCGGAACAATGGAGCGAGCAACAGATTTGTTGGAAATCATACATACTGATGTATGTGGTCCGATGAATATTGAGGCTCGCGGCATGTATCATTATTTTCTGATTTTCGCAGATGATTTGAGCAGATATGAGTATATCTACTTGATGAAACAGATTTCTGAAACATTTGAAAAGTTCAAAGAATTTCAGAGTGAAGTGGAGAATCATCGTAACAAAAATAAAACTTTCTATGATATGATCGCATAAGTAAAATATTTGAATTACGAGTTTGGCCTTTAGTTAAAACAATGTGAAATAGTTACACTACTCACACCACCTGGAACACCACAGTGTAATGGTGTGTCCGAACATCGTAACCGTATTTTATTAGATATGGTGCGATCTATGATGTCTCTTACCAATTTACCACTATCGCTTTGGGGTTATGCATTAGAGACAGCTACATTCACGTTAAATAGGGCTCCATCTAAATCCGTTGAGACGACACCGTATGAACTATGGTTTGGCAAGAAACCTGAGCTGTCATTTCTTAAAGTTTGAGGTTGCAATGCTTATGTGAAAAAGTTTCAACCTGATATGCTCAAACCCAAATCGGAGAAGTGCGTCTTCATAGGATACCCAAAAGAAAATGTTGGGTACACCTTCTATCACAGATCCGAAGGCAAGATATTCATTGCTGAGAATGGATCCTTTCTAGAGAAGGAGTTTCTCTCAAAAGAAGTGAGTGGGAGGAAAGTAGAACTTGATGAGGTAACTGTACCTGCTCCCTTATTGGAAAGTAGTTCATCACATAAATCTGTTCCTGTGACTACTACACCAATTAGTGAGGAAGCTAATGATGATGATCATGTAACTTCAGATCAAGTTACTTCCGAACCTCATAGGTAAAACAGAGTGAGATCCGCACCAGAGTGGTACGGTAATCCTGTTCTGGAGATCATGTTACTTGATCACGACGAACCTACGAACTATGAGGAAGCGATGATGAGCCCAGATTCCGCGAAATGGCTTGAGGCCATGAAATCTGAGATGAGATCCATGTAGAAGAACAAAGTATGGACTTTGATTCACATGCCCAAAGATCGGCGAGTCATTGAGATTAAATGGATCTACAAGAGGAAGACGGACGCTGATAGTAGTGTTACTATCTACAAAGCTAGAATTGTCGCAAAAGGTTTTCGACAAGTTCAAGGTGTTGACTACGATGAGAGTTTCTCACTAATATCTATGCTTAAGTCTGTCCCGAATCATGTTAGCAATTGCCACATTTTATGAAATCTAGCAAATGGATAAACAAAACTACATTCCTTAATGGATTTATTAAAGAAGAGTTGTATATGATGCAACAAGAAAGTTTTGTCAATCCTAAAGGTGCTAATAAAATATGCAAGCTCCAGCGATCCATCCATGGACTGGTGCAAGCATCTCGGAATTAGAATATATGCTTTGATAAGTTGATCAAAGCATATAGTTTTATACAGATTTGCGGTGAAGCCTGTATTTACAAGAAAGTGAGTGCGAGCACTACAGCATTTCTGATAAGTATATGTTTATGACATATTGTTGATCGTAGATAATGTAGAATTATTCTGCAAAGCATAAAGGAGTGTTTGAAGGGAGTTTTTCAAAGAAAGACCTCGGTGAAGCTGCTTACATATTGAGCATCAAGATCTATAGAGATAGATCAAGACGCTTGATAAATTTTTCAATGAGTACATACCTTGACAAGATTTTGAAGTAGTTCAAAATGGACCAGTCAATGAAAGAGTTCTTGCCTGTGTTACCAGGTGTAAAACTGACTAAGACTCAAAGCCCGACCACGATAGAAGATAGAAAGAGAATGAAAGTCATTCCCTATGCCTTGGCCATAGGTTCTATAAAATATGCCATGCTGTGTACCAGATCTACTGTATACCCTACACTATTTTTGGCAAGGTGTAAAATAGTGATCTAGGAGTAGATCACTTGACAGCGGTCAAAATTATCCTTAGTGGAATAAGGATATGTTTCTCTATTATGGAGGTGACAAAAAGGTTCGTCGTAAAGGGTTACGTCGATGCAAATTTTGACACTAATCCAGATGACCCTAAATCTCAATCTGTATACATATTGAAAGTGGGAGCAATTAGCTAGAGTAGCTTAGTGCAGAGCATTGTTGACATAGAAATTTGCAAAATACTTACGGATCTGAATGTGGCAGACCCGTTGACTAAACTTCTCTCACAAGCAAAACATGATCACACCTTAGTACTCTTTGGGTGTTAATCACATAGCGATGTGAACTAGATTATTGACTCTAGTAAACCCTTTGGGTGTTGGTCACATGTCGATGTGAACTATGGGTGTTAACCACATGGTGATGTGAACTATTGGTATTAAATCACATGGCGATGTGAACTAGATTATTGACTCTAGTGGAAGTGGGAGACTGAAGGAAATATGTCCTAGAGGCAATAATAAAGTTATTATTTATTTCCTTATATCATGATAAATGTTTATTACTCATGCTAGAATTGTATTAACCGGAAACATAATACTTGTGTGAATACATAGACAAACAGAGTGTCACTAGTATGCCTCTACTTGACTAGCTCATTGATCAAAGATGGTTATGTTTCCTAACCATAGACATGAGTTGTCATTTGATTAACGGGATCACATCATTAGGAGAATGATGTGATTGACTTGGCCCATTCCATTAGCTTAGCACTTGATCGTTTAGTTTGTTGCTATTGCTTTCTTCATGACTTATACATGTTCCTATGACTATGCGATTATGCAACTTCCATTTACCGGAGGAAAACTTTGTGTGCCACCAAACATCACAATGTAACTGGGTGATTATAAAGGTGCTCTACAGGTGTCTCCGAAGGTACTTGTTGGGTTGGCGTATTTCGAGATTAGGATTTGTCACTCCGATTGTCGGAGAGGTATCTCTGGGCCCACTCGGTAATGCACATCACTATAAGCCTTGCAAGCATTGCAACTAATGAGTTAGTTGCGGGATGATGTATTACGGAACGAGTAAACAGACTTGCCGGTAACGAGATTGAACTAGGTATTGAGATATCGACGATCGAATCTCGGGCAAGTAACATACCGATGACAAAGGGAACAATGTATGTTGTTATGCGGTTTGACCGATAAACATCTTCATAGAATATGTAGGAGGCAATATGAGCATCCAGGTTCCGCTATTGTTTATTGAGCGGAGACGTGCCTCGGTCATGTCTACATAGTTCTCAAACCCGTAGGGTCCGCAAGCTTAAAGTTCGATGACGGTTGTATTATGAGTTCATGTGTTTTGATGTGCCGAAGGTAGTTCGGAGTAACAGATGAGATCAGGGACATGGCGGGGAGTCTCAAAATGGTCGAGATGTAAAGATCGATATATTGTACGACTATATTCGGACACCGGAAAGGTTCCGAGTGATTCGGGTATTTATCGGAGTACCGGGGAGTTACAGGAATTCACCGGGAGTGTATGGGCCTTATTGCGCTTTAGGGGAAAGAGAGAGAAGCAGGCCGCGCGCCCCCAAGGCCTAGTCCGAATTGGAGTAGGGGGAAGGGCTGCGCCCCCTCCTTCCTTCTCTTCTTTTCTCCCTTTCCTTATCTCCAACTCCTACTACTTGGAAAGGATCCTAGTTTTACTAGGAAAAGGGGAATCCTACTCCCGATGGGATTAGGACTCCCCTAGGGCGTGCCATAGAGAGGGTCGGCCCCTCCCCTCCTCCACTCCTTTATATACGTGGCCAGGGGTGTAGGATCGAAAGTATGTCTAGAGGGGGGTGATTAGACTACTTGACCAATTAAAAATCTATCCTTTTCCCAATTTTAGTCTTTGGCAGATTTTAGCTATCTTAGCACAAGTCAAGCAATCTTAACACAATTCAAGCAAGCATGCAAAGAGTCTATGAGCAGCGGAAGGTAAAGCATGCAACTTGCAAGAATGTAAAGGGAAGGGTTTGGAGAATTCAAACGCAATTGGAGACACGGATGTTTTTGTCGTGGTTCCGATAGGTGGTGCTATCGTACATCCACGTTGATGGAGACTTCAACCCACGAAGGGTAACGGTTGCGCGAGTCCACGGAGGGCTCCACCCACGAAGGGTCCATGAAGAAGCAACCTTGTCTATCCCATCACGGCCATCGCCCACGAAGGACTCGCCTCACTAGAGGTAGATCTTCACGAAGTAGGCGATCTCCTTGCCCTTACAAACTCCTTGGTTCAACTCCACAATCTTGTCGCAGGCTCCCAAGTGACACCTAGCCAATCTAGGAGACACCACTCTCCAAGAAGTAACAAATGTTGTGTTGATGATGAACTCCTTGCTCTTGTGCTTTAAATGATAGTCTCCCCAACACTCAACTCTCTCTCACAGGATATGGATTTGGTGGAAAGAAGATTTGAGTGGAAAGCAACATGGGGAAGGCTAGAGATCAATATTCATATGGTGGGAATGGAATATCTTTGCCTCAACACATGAGTAGGTGGTTCTCTCTCAGAACATGTGAGTTGGAATTGTGTGTGTGTTCTGATTGCTCTCTCCATGAACGAAGAGTGGGTGGAGGGGTATATATAGCCTCCACACAAAAACTAACCGTTACACACAATCTACCAATCTCGGTGAGACTGAATTGAGAAACTTGGTCGGACCGATTTAGCTAACCTAGTGACCGTTAGGATTTTCGGTTGGACTGAGATGCAACTCGGTGGGACCGATATGCTTAGGGTTAGGGCACAACGTAATCTCGGTGTGATCGATTACACAAACTCGGTGGGACCGATTTTGGTAATAAGCTAACCAGAGAGTTGGTCAGGTAAACTCGGTGGGACCGATCTGCTCATTTCGGTGGGACCGAAATGTTACAAAAGGGAAGCACAGAGTTTATATTGCAATCTCGGTGGGATCGATCGCTCATCTCGGTAGGACCGAAACGTTACGAAGGGGAACTGAGAGATTACAACCCCATCTCGGTGTGACCGAGATCCCTATCGGTGAGACCGAATTTCCTAGGGTTTGTGGCAGTGGCTATGACATCTGTACTCGGTGGCGCCGGATAGAAAGAATCGGTGGGGCCAAGTTTGACTTTTGGCTTAGGTCATATGTGGATGTGGGAAGGTAGTTAAGGATTTTGGATCATATCACTAAGCACTATGTAGCAAGAACCTCATCAAGCAACACCTCATCCCTCCCTGATAGTATTGGCTTTTCCTATAGACTCAATGTGATCTTGGATCACTAAAATATAAAATGTAGAGTCTTGAGCTTTGAGCTTGAGCCAATCTTTTTGTCCTTAGTATTTTGAGGGGTCCACTTTCCTCATCCATGCCATGCCATTCATAGAGCTTTTCCTGAAATATTAATCTTGAAATAGCATTATCTCAATGAGCTATATGTTGTTAGGAATTACCAAAACCACCTAGGGATAGGTGCACTTTCAATCTCCCCCTTTTTGGTAATTGATGACAACATATCGATCAAAGTTTCGACGAATGATAATAAGAGTGAAAAACATTGTCTCTTTGAGAAGTATGTGAAAAGAAAGAGCTGCCTCTAAATTTGTGCATAGTTTATGATTTGCTTTGGACTGCAAATGCACAAAGAGTTAGGCTCATGGGTTACTCTTCCATGTCACATACATCTTGGTGGAGCGCTCAAAATGATAATAATTAAATGCATGCAATCATCACCAAGCAAAGTGAATGATCATATAGGGATAAAATGATAATGTCATCCAACAAGCATTAATGTAGCATATGATCAAACACACATGATCATCCAAGTATCACACAGATAGAAAGTATCTCAAACAAGCAAAGAAAATAAAGTACAACCACCAAAGCAAGAGAGAATAAAAAAGCAACGCTCTCTCTCGAAGCCTATGATCTATACATTTTTCTCCCCCTTTGGCAACAAGTTACCAAAAAGTTCCTAGAAAATGCATAGCACTAAATCGTCTCTCAGGCTTGGTCTTCAGGTGGTGGTGTCCGAATAACTCCAAGAACGAAGGCTTCAGTCGATGTAGATGGAGCTGATGGAGTAGGTGCTGGAGCTGGTGGCACTGAAGCTGTAGCTGGTGCAGATGAAGTGGCTCTGGTGTCTGGAATAGGCACTGCAGCAGATCTCTGAGCTCTAGGCACTCTGGCAAATGCATCAGTGGCTGTCTTGCTCTTCCTCTCCTGCATATCATCCTGAAGTTGCTCCACAACAGACTGGATCTCAGTTACCTTCACATCCATGTCATAGAACTTCTGCTATATGATCCTTTGCAAGCTCTCCTGGTTTTGAGTCAGGGTGGCCATCCCTTTCTCAATCCTTAGAGTGGGTGCAATCAAGTAGCCGAGTTGATCTTGCTTGCTCTTCAGAAGATACTGAGATGCCTCTTCGATGGTTGGCATCTTTGCAGCTTTCTTAGCCTTTGCCTTCTCCCTCTTTGCTTGAACGTGCACAGAAGATGGTTCATTTTCATCCATGACCACTTGGTTGTCCTCAAAGTCCGGATAGATGGGCAGGTGCTCCTTGTCCAGCAGATATGTGCTAGTGCCCATCTTCGAGTTAATCAGCTCCTGGATCTGTGGGGCATATCCACAACTCCTCTTCTGATCTGCAGCTGTCCTCTTTATGGTTTCCACTATTAGACTCATGACCTTGAACTTTTGTGGGACATAAAAGATGTGAAGAAAGTTAATTGCATGGCCTCTGATCCTCTTGTGATCACCTAACTTTGGCAGAAGAGTGCGCTTGAGGATCCAATTGATTGTTGGCAAACCTGACAAAAGGTAATGTACAGATCCAAACTAGTGTGTCCCAAGAGCAGCATCTAGGATCTCCTTGTACATGTGTGCCATGGTATTGTGATCCTTCTTCTTCTTGGCATAGACATCCACTAGTGCAGAACCGGGCAATAGCACCGGTTCTTAAGGCCCTTTAGTGCCGTTTCGGTAACCGGCACTAAAGTGTGGGCACTAAAGGCCCCCCCATTTAGTACTGGTTCAGCACGAACCGGTGCTAAAGGGCAACCACGTGGCACGAGCCAGCTCCGGGGCGCGTAGGACATTAGTACCGGTTGGTAACACCAACCGTTACTAAATGTTTGGGTGTGTTTTGGTTTTATTTTTTATTTTTACTTTAATTTTGTGTTTTCAATTTAATTTAGTGATTCTTTTACATTATAATGAGTTGTTAAATCATTAGATGAAAGTACCGCATATTATTTTGACTGGATGCATGTGGATCTTAGCTAAGTCATCAAGTATATGCCATATCCATATTATATATACTTGATCACCTAATTAAGTGATCGAGGTAATATGGATATGGCATATACTTGATCACTTAGCTAGAATCCATCCAGTTGAAACTAATCTGTTGTTTCTTTCATAAATGATATAATAACTCATCATCATCATCATATTGATATAAAAACTCTTGCATCATATATATCATCACCAACAACAGTTTTCATAGCTAGCTAAAAATCATCATATAATAGTCATTACCACTATCTAATCACCACCAACACTAGCTTAAAGAAGAAACATTCACTTGTACCAGAAGCAAAGATATCATCGAGTTCAACATGGTAATGATATTATAAGCGTTCATAACACCACAAAAGAAAATCACTCTTTGAGATTAAGTTCAGGACGAAGAACACGGCCATGAGAGGACAAGTACTAAGAGCATGAACTAGCTAATCACTCCTGCTGCTCTCTCAGGTAAAATAGCATAGAACATGTATAGCTTTCCTGATTCATCATATTGGAGCATGCAGATGAACCTGTCTCCTAATCGTGGGTTGCGCTTCTGATTGCTGCCCCCTAGTACTTCTCTGCAATCATTCACAATTTTGCTCCAGTCTTTTACTATTAAGCATTCCTCGCTATTAGAAATCCTGAATGCACTAAAGTGCATTGTAGGATATCTTGGCTGTAAGCTAACAATATTCATGGTAGCTTTAGTCTCGACCCAATGAGGCACAACATTCATCGGGAGTCCCTGTTGAAGAACATCGTATGGTAACATACTTAAAAATGAAGTTTAGCTTAAAAATAATGTATGCAAAAGATGCACTGAGGACAAATAATAGAAATCTTACCATCTTTCCTAAATATATGTGACCGTAGTTCAGTATGAACACTATTGGTCGCAGGTTTTGAGTACTAACATTTCTAAGTGAAGGAAAAAAATTTATCTTGAGAGCATCAAGATCCTCAAGCCATGAAACATAATGACTTGTCTCCTCGCAGTTTAGTTCAGCCCCGGGACAGTGGACGGTCTTGTCTACCAAGCGCCGGATATGTTTGCTTGATTGGAAATAAGCTGTCAATATAAATTACTTGTCAACTCTTTTTGAATAAACAATATCGAAGACATAAATATGGTTGAGAAACTCACATAATGGTAGAATTGGAGGCGTCTGCACATCAACCCAGATGTCTCTATTACCTTCAATATCATCTTCCGGACGAATATCAAAGGTGATAACCATATCAGGCTCAAATGCATAAGCCTTGCATAGTGCTTGCCAAGTTTTGCATTTAAAATAGGTGTATGTGTCTGCATTGTATAATTTGACGTTGAGGGTATAACATGCTCGTTCTTCAAGTAAAACTTTTTTTACCTCCATAGTTTTGTTAGGACTGAAACCTATCTTATCCAAGACAAAAATTCTTGCATGGCAGGGGATACGCTAGTAGAATAGTGAAAAAATTAAAATTAAAAGTTGAAGCAAATGAAGCATAAGTCATGCTTAATTATGAACTAGTTCTGTTAATTCAACTAGTTCAAATAATTAATTCAACTAAACTAGTTTTTCTTACTAAAAATAAGGTAGCTAGTTCTATATAGTAAAATGTTAATTAGATAATCAAATCTCATATAACTAAACTAAATATATATCTAACATATAATTTATATCTAATTCATCTAACATTTGACATTAATATCTAACATATGATCATATATAGGTGAAACGTTAAACACTTACTAGTTCTATTAATTCAACTAAATAAACTAGTTCTATTAATTCAACTAAGCATTTACTAAAAATAAACTAG
>NC_041393.1:11725691-11727768 GCF_002162155.2 Triticum dicoccoides
CAATTGACATTAATATTTAACTTTCTATCTAATTCATATCTAACATTTCACATTAATCTAACAATAGACAAAAATAAACTAGTTCAGTTCTATATATAGGTGAAACATTACTAGTTCTATTATTTCAACTAATTCAACTAGTTCTATTAATCCAGCTAATTCATCTAAGCATTTACTAAAAATAAACTAGTTATATTAATTCAACTAGTTCAAATCTCATATACCTAATTAATATCTAGCTAATTCATCTAACAATTGACATTAATATTTAACTTTTCTATCTAATTCATATCTAACATTTCAGATTAATCTAACATTCTTATCTAGGTAATTCATCTAATTAACAATTTGACATGCATTAATCTAAAAAACAAAAAATAAGTAAAAATATTGTGTGTGTGTGTGTGTGTGTACGTACGTACGAGCGGGGGTGGGGGCGCACGTTCGGCGGCGCGAGACGGCGACGACAGGGACGGCGAGACGGGGGCGGCGGCGTGAGACGGCGACGATGGGGATAGCGCGACGGGGCCGGGGATGGCCGGGGCGCGCGCGACGACGGGAACAGGGACGGCCAGGGCACGCGTGACGACAGGGACTGTGACGGCCGGGGCGCGATACGGGGCGGGGGCGGCGATAAAGACGAATAGGAACAAACTGAAAATTTTCGTAAGTGTTGTATATATAGGAGAGGCTTTTAGTACCGGTTCGAGCCACCAACCGGTACTAAAGGCCAACTTTGGCCAGGCCAAGAGGCAGGAAGAGCAGGCCATTAGTACCGGTTTATGACTCCAACCGGTACTAAAGACCACCCTTTAGTACCGGTTGGAGCCACCAACCGGTACTAAAGGTGGTGCGCTGCCACCCGCAGTGCACAAAGTTTAGTCCCACCTCGCCGGGCGAAGGACAGCCGCACTGGTTTATAAACCCAGCCGCGGCTGCCCTTTCGAACTCCTCTATAAAGAAGGCTTCTGGGCCTAACTACAGCGTGTTGCCCTGTGAGTCTGCTGGGCCTTGTGGGCCTGAAATTGCACGCCTGTGGTCTAGCAGGCCCACAGGGCAGCGACCCAAATTTTTTTATATAGTTTTTTTTTCTTTTCTGCTTTATTTTTTCTTCTATTTATTTCTGAGTAGTTTTTTTTCTTTTCTGCTATATTTATTTTTTCTTTTCTGCTTTTTTTATTTTCTTCTATTCATTTATTTTTATATACCATGCCAAGTTGATGGCTGAAAGTTGATGGCGTGGCTTTGAATGGTGCATACTAAATGCACAAAAAGTCTGGAGTTATAATAAGTTTAAAAAAATGAAGTGCCAGTGTAACAGATGAGTTCTCGTCCGAAACCCTGATACTCCGAAAGAGATTGTCCAGTTTGTACACGAAGTGCATCTAGTTTTTGCCGTGACCCTCTCTACTCTTTCGCACATGCCATGCGGGTGAAATGATGATACCACGCCAAGTTTCAACATTTTCAAAGTTCATTTTGTAGTGATTTCCAATTTCACGGTCATTTAGCTCTCTAAACAATTAGGTAAATGACTGAAACAAACAAATGATGTCAGAAGATGTTGGAAATTGATGGCGTCGCTTTGAATGCTGCATACTGAACACAAAAGAAGTCCAGAGTTTAAATAAGTTTAAAAAACATTGAAGTGCCTGTGTAACAGATGAGTTCTCGTCTAAAACCCTGATACTCCGAAAGAGATTGTCTAGTTTGTACACGAAGTGCGTCCAGTTTTTGCCGTGACCCTCTCTACTCTTTCGCACATGCTATGCGGGTGAAATGATGATACCATGCCAAGTTTCAACATTTTCACAGTTCATTTTGTAGTGATTTTCAATTTCACGGTCATTTAGCTCTCTAAACAATTAGGTAAATGACTGAAAAATAGCAAATGATGTCAGAACATGTTGGAAATTGATGACGTCGCTTTGAATGCTGCATACTGAACACAAAAGAAGTCCGGAGTTCAAATAAGTTTAAAAAACATTGAAGTGCCCGTGTAATAGATGGGTTCTCGTCTGAAACCCTAATACTCCGAAAGAGATTGTCCAGTTTGTACACGAAGTGCATCCTTTTG
>NC_041393.1:11728069-11742572 GCF_002162155.2 Triticum dicoccoides
AAATTGATGACATCGCTTTGAATGCTGCATACTAAACACAAAAGAAGTCTGGAGTTCAAATAGGTTTAAAAAACATTGAAGTGCCCGTGTAACAGATGAGTTCCCGTCTGAAACCCTGATACTCCGAAAGAGATTGTTCAGTTTGTACATGAAGTGCGTCCAGTTTTTGCCGTGACCCTCTCTACTCTTTTTCACATGCTATGCGGGTGAAATGATGATACCATGCTAAATTTCAACATTTTCACAGTTCATTTCGTAGTGATTTTCAATTTCACGGTCATTTAGTTCTTTAAACAATTTGGTAAATGACTGAAAAACAGCGAATGATGTCAGAACATGTTGGAAATTGATGACGTCGCTTTGAATGCTGCATACTGAACACAAGAAGTCCAGAGTTCAAATAAGTTATTAAAAATAAAAAAGAGGTGCAACGCTGGTTAATTTGCTTCAAGCCTTTCGGAGTAGTGTAGACTGCACTGCACATAGCTCAGTGCAATCTATGCTATTCCGAAAGGCTTGAAGCTAAGCAACGTGTAGGTGAGCATTGCGCCTCTTCGTCATTGTCTCTGCACTCACGGCTTATAAAACGCTCATACTACCTCTCTCTTGGCAAGGTGGGACTAAAAATCAGCTTACAAAGAAACTCTAGTAACGGTTCATGCCATGAACCGGTACTAAAGGTCTTCGTGAGGGCCCCAGCCTAACCACGGCCGCACTGGCCACATTAGTACCGGTTCGTGGCATGAACCGGTACTAAAGGTTTCCCACGAACCGGTACTAATGATGTCCGCCCGCCTAGCCGTTGGAACCGGCACTAATGGTCACATTAGTGCCGACTCAAATTCAAATCGGCACTAATGTGCTTCACATTTGACCCTTTTTCTACTAGTGATCCAAGTCATCTTCACTCTCTTTTGGGGCATTGATCAACTTAGCCCATTCTGCAACTGTGGACCGGTATCTAGTGCCTTCAGACATCTAAACTATCCTTCCATATGGGTAGAAATGAGCTGTGGAGTAGAACTGCATAATAAGCTCATCATTCCACTTTGTGAGCTTCTGAGCCACAAACTCATCAACTCCACAAGCCTTTAAGCTGTCATATACACCAGGATAGTGTTCTTCATTTTCCTCGATGTACTCCCAGTCCACCCATCTTATATCACAGACTATAGGCTTCTTGTCAAGCAACACTGCCTCATAGAAGTCCTGCTGTTCCTTTGTATGGAACCTGTAGTCCACATAAGTTCTTCTCCTGACTGCATAGGGATCACTCAATCTCCACCGTCTGAGTCTTGCATCCTTCCTGAGCTTCATGTCCTCAGCTACTGGATGAGCATCATTGTGATCTGGAATTTTGGGCTTTAACTTCCTCAAGACATGTGACTCATCATGTTCTTCTTCTATAGTAGCTTCAGGCACTGGGGCCTCGTTCTTCTCTGCAGCTGGAATGTTCCTGGTGCTCCTCTTTGCTTTTGGCTTTGGAGCTGGAGCAGTAGTCTTAGGAGCAGTCTTAGGCTTAGATGGAATAGCCCCTGCCCTTATAGCATCTCCCATAAGCTTTTGAGCTTTGGGTGTTGGTGCAGCATCTTCTTCCTCTTCCTCTTCAGAGTCTCTCATGACTGAGGATCTCCCAAGCACTCTGACAGTGGTCTTTTTGACCCACTCTTTCCTCTTCTTCTCATCCACAACCTGCTCTTTGGGTGCAGATCCCAAAGTCTCTTGAGTAGATGCTCTGGCCTTAGACATTGGATTTCTCTTGGCAGGCACTTTGGTCTTCATACCAGTCTTGGTGGAAGCAGCTGTGCCATATTCCTTCTTCAGGACTTTCCTCTTTGAGGTGGTTTCTTCTACCTCAGTCACATAGTCCTCATCCTCTAACTCTGAGGTCCTTTTCTTGCTGGCCCTAGTAGCAGCCTTTGGCAGATTGCTTGGTGTGCTCCTGCTGCCATCATTTGAGCTGCTAGAGGGACTAGTGCCCTCACTCAAGTGAACCTGCTCCTCTGACTTGTTCTGACTATCACTTTGATCATACATAATGCAAACACTGACAGCAGACCCTGTGAATAGATTATAGATGAGGTAGAGTGGATGAGCATCACAAAACACAGAGGTTTTTGCAAAAGAATGAATTAAAAACTTAGCTTTAGTTTTCCAAAGAAAGCATTTCGGATCTACCAATTTGCAAACTCGGTGATACCGAAGCAGCTTTTCGAACCTAAACTAGCGAACTCGGTCAGACCGAGTCACAGTTAGGTGGCACCGAGACTACTAGGGTTTCACAAAGTGCTGAACTCGGTCACACAAATTTGCAATTCTCGGTCAGACCGAGAATCACATGTGCAATGGCCTGAGCCAAATCAGTGGAACCGATTTCATGAACTCGATCGGTCCGAGATGGTTTCGGCGGAAACCTAACCCTAAATGTTCAATTCACGACTAAACTACGGAGTGTTTTTGATGGATAGAATGGTTTCAATCATGGCCAGATTCATGGCAAAGCAATGTGCTGGGGAATCGGAGTTAGAACAGCACAAAGTTCAAGTCCATACCCTAGTTCGACGATGAACTTTCTATGGCGGCAACGGCGGATGTCGGTGTCAAAACCGGCGGATCTCGGGTAGGGGGTCCCGAACTATGCGTCTAGGTCGGATGGTTACAGGAGGCAGGGGACACGATGTTTTACCCAAGTTCGGGCCCTCTTGATGGAGGTAAAACACTACATCTTGCTTGATTAATATTGATGATATGGGTAGTACAAGAGTAGATTTACCACGAGATCGGAGAGGCTAAACCCTAGAAGCTAGCGTATGGTATGATTGTATGTTGTGGTTGTTGTCCTACGGACTAAAACCCTTCGGTTTATATAGACACCGGAGAGGGTTAGGGTTACAGAAGGTCGGTTATAAAGGAGAAGATATCCATATCCGTATAGCCTAGCTTGCCTTCCACGCCAAGTAGAGTCCCATCCGGACACGGGACGAAGTCTTCAATCTTGTATCTTCATAGTCTAACAGTCCGGCCAATGGAGATAGTCCGGCTGTCCAGAGACCCCCTAATCCAGGACTCCCTCAGTAGCCCCTGAACCAGGCTTCAATGGCGATGAGTCCGGCGTGCAGTATTGTCTTCAGCATTGCAAGGCGGGTTCCTTCTCTGAATACATCACAGAAGAATTTGAATACGAGGATAGTGCCCGACCCTGCAAAATAAGTTCCACATACCACTGTAGAGAGAATAATATTTTCACAAATCTAATTTGCTGACTTGTTTTGATAGTATGACATTATGTCATGGCCCAGTGATTATTCGAACCGTTTCCTTTAACTAGCCCCACACATAATGCGAGGCAGTTTTTCGACACATCTTGTCAAAGCAGAGATCGTGCCCCCTTATTATGGGATTCTCATCAATACGGGCGTGGGTAACCCAACCGCGCCATAGATAACGGCGCTTGGGGGATAAGAGAGTTTTACCAGGCAAGTGGGGACGCTTACGGTATATTGAGCAGGTTCATTCACACCAAGGCTGCGCATGGTAAGAGAAACTTGGCCGTGGTCGCCCGGATTGTTGAACGACTCCCTCGTTGCTCTAGGAATTCTCTGTTTGCAAACAAGAAGACATACCCAAACAGTTTGATCAACACAGTGAATCATGTGAAACAACATGGAAAGAAAAAAGAACAAAGCAATTGGGCGGCCAATGCTTACCAAGATGGTGGACATGTCGGTTTTTGTAACGACTTTGGTATATGAAGTGCGAACTGCAGCCCAGTTTGTTGCCGGTGCAACTGCATGGGCCGGAGCAGATGCAAGTCCAAGTGTTGGTGCAGGTGCCGAAGCCGCTGCTGCTGCTGGAGATGGTGCTCCTTGTAGAGCTGGTGCCGGTGTCGGAGCAGGTGCTGGTGTCAATGCCCGATCCTCCGGTAGATCAGACTGATCCACTGACGCGGTCGCTGCCCAATCCTCAGCTGGATCAGACTGAGCTGCTACCGCTGTAAGTGCTAGAGCAATAGCCGGTGTTCGATCTATGAGAGACAGCGGTGATCGTGTCTGGTCTGCTATGATCAGCTTTCTAACTTGACTAGGATCCGTGACTGTGATCCATTTTTTTCTTCATTTCTTTTAAACGCGAGAAGGACTAATTGTGGCGTTTTTGTGAAACCAAACCGCAGTTCATCATAGGGATTCATCTTGTACTTAGACAACAGACTGATCCAATTTTTTCCAGTAATATAAGTGATGGACAGTGCCTTCGTTACTGACATGACATAAGAAGTGAAACCTGCAAAAATAGCCATCGTAGGGCAAACCAAACGGTTTATTCTGTGATGAATGTCACATGGCAAAACCTGCATCCTAAAATTGCAGGAAAAGAAAGAAAACATGACATTAAATAAATAATATTTAGAGAGTAATTGAATAAGATTTACTTGATGTGACACGAGTGAATCCTTACCAGGAAATCACTATGTTGAAGTACTAAACAGAAGATTGATCGTCCAACTACGCGTGGCATGCAGGGGCCTCGCCTACTCCCACAAGCAGGACAATCCACATGTCATGACAAATCGTATGGACCGAGCATCCATGCGACTGGAAATCCTGGTGGGTGCGATAAACCCTGCAATGCATACGGATATTGGAGTGTAACCATAATTGATAAACCATCCTCACAAAAAATATGATCTAGATACTTCAAAATATACAGACTGAATTGAGTGGACAGACATTAACATAGACCGTTCTCAAGACTGACCACACACCAAAAGTGGCAGTACTAATAAACAATACAGGGTTCACAAACACAAATCAAGTACTGAACAATAGTACTTACTACAGACAAGCAAAGTTTCACTAACTAAACTCTGCAGACTATTTCTTGCCACCGACCTACGGGATGAACCCCACATAACTGACTAGGCCATGTACTTCGTGTGAGATGTCTACATGCACCATCACAATCTTGTCAACCTTGGGGAAGCTAACAGAGTGGTCTTTCCACTCATAAACATGATGATGAAGACATGCCGCATCAGATTTGTTGTGAAGCTTTACAAGAACCACACCCTTCGTAATCGAAGGCACGGCCAGGAAATTGTTGTGGTCAAGTACAGCCTCGAGAACACGCATGACAACAATGTTACAGGAAAACACTAGTTCAGGACACGTGGCGACAAGGACACAACAGCTGGATAGTTCAGCAGTAGAACTCATCATCAGGTCTTCCAGTTCACATGGCATGACTTTGAGAACTTCATCTCCACCACGGACCTGGTTCTAATTCAAACAGAAGCCATATTTTATTACTACCTCCGTTCAGAAATATAAGATGATTTTCGATATTATACTCCATATATGACTACATATATGCACAGAAATGAGTGAAGAAAGACACTAGAAGATGGCTTCAAAGGCATGAGAGCAGAGGGATTACATGCAATATCCATAACACAAGTTACTCAGGAAAATATACCCTCTTAAAAGGTAACATTGATGTTCATAAAGTACTCCCTCCGTCCCAAAATTCTTGTCTTAGCTTTGTCTAGATAAGGATGTATCAAGTCACATTTTTATATTAGATACATCCGTATCTAGACAAATCTAAGACAAGAAATTTGGGACCGAGGGATTAGTTGAAAGTAATCTATAAGAAATCGGTGTCAACCTCTCGCATATTTTGGTCAAAAGAGGAATTTAGAACCGTCATTTGGCACACTAAAATAACATGCAAGATCACCCAGAAAGTTGTACTGCCAGTACTAGTACTGCATGTTAGATGAAAAAACACGATCAAGATCGAGAAAAAGATTGTCAACAAGAGACATTACCTGGACTTGCTTAATGAGGGATCCTGGAGAGGGGGGCTTGGAAAGGGCAATGGCTTTGAGCTTGTCTGCGGTAGTCTCGGCGGGCTGCTTGCGCTTCTTCGTACCATGAGCCTCGACAGTTTTGGCCAGAGCCATAGACATCACGTCGGTCGGTGCTCCGGCGTCCATCTAAGAGAGGAAGCTGAGAGAGAAGAGTGAAAGGAGGAACAAGATGAGGGAGAAGCGAAGCGAGTGGGGGTGTTCTTCAAGACAGGAAGGCGAGAGAGAAGAGTGAAATGATGGTTGCTTCGTCCGTCCAACTTACTGCTGGAAAGGAGGGGGTTTTGTGATTTGACGGCTCATTGGGAATTACTGCGGCGGTTCAATCAGGGTAGTCTACCGTCACTCTACTGCGGAGTAATTTAGTGCATGGCTGGTGGACCCAGGTGCTGGCTGTCCCACACGTCGGCGGAAGTGGGTAATTTAGTGCATGGCTGGAGGAGGATCCGCACGGTAGAGCGTGTCCATTGTTTTTTTGAAGAAAAAAGTGATTACAGCAAGCGTTTCCACTCTTACGACGGAGGAGTGCGAAACACGGTAGCCACTTGAACATACACAGTGCTCCTACTACTAGGCATGTGCAGTGGCTCATACGTTAGTACTACACAATCTTGTTCCTAGTGTAGTAAGATATGACCATAACAAATGATGTTGTGCGCATGCCAACTACTCCTATATGTAACATGGTACCGCTTTTTCGACTGTCCGGTCGAGAATGAACGGTGATATCGATGTTAACCGAACTAGGTCCATAGCGCACGGAGAGTACGGTGCTACAGTACTCCATGAAATATGAACCATATGAAGCACGAATAGTGTTAGGCAGGGTGTCTGAAGGGTGCATGGGATGGGAGCAAAAGTTCCCTTCTCAACGCACTTTTCGGTGTTTGGCAGAGTGCATGAAGGGTGCATGAGTCCACACTAGTAGGTTGAAAAAAATACATGAAGAGGAAACAACTATATTGAGATGAGAATGCAACCAAAGACACCCACACGCTTTGTGCTACAATGACTGATCTGCACCATCTGAGTTTGATCCAACGGTCATGTTGCGCCGAGACATGGACATGCCCATGCAGAGGGCGCCTAAACAGCACCGAAGTTCCTCTGCTTTTCGAGGCGCACGACGTTGGTGATGCAGGGTGCAAGCGCTCGCAAAGCTCGCTCCCGATCGATGGGAGGCAGTGTCAGGCGCCTCACCTCGGACACCGTGATCTGCCGCGCCGCCATGGCACCAGGTAGAAGAAATGGGGAGAGGATGCAAAGGGGGTGAAATGGCTGAAAGGCAATGCAATCTACGGGAAGGCGGAGGGAGCGGGGAATCTTTTGGTTTTCACCACGGTAAAACACCAGTCGACGACTTCTCACATCAGGGACCAGTGGATTTTTACAGGCGGAGTCATCGTGACTAATTGCTGCCTTGCCTGCTCCCGTCAATCAAAAAATTAAAAATCCTTGCTCACCTGCTCCCATCATTCAAAAAATTAAAAATCCTGCCGCACCCAAACACTAGAGCAACACCGCGGTGGATATTTAAATTTACCTGCCAAAAAGTAGATAAAAAAGGGGTGAAAAACAAATGTGGCGGCGGTCTAGCTAATCGGTCGAACTAGCCCAACTAGCTAGCCACCGTGCTTCACTGATGTACTCGGCGGGAAAGGTGGTCTTTCGTGATTTGATGACTCATTTACTTGCTTCGATGCTACGACTGAGGAGGACCCAGAAAACGCGCGGCAGGGCGTCCCACGTCAAGAAGAATATATGCGTGCACCACCCAGGAGGACCCCGAAACCGCGCGGTAGGGTGTGCCACGTCTCGTCACGGAGGAAAAATGTGCGTGTAAAAATATACTGTATCAGACGTAGTAACTATGGTTCGACCTCGGGACCCAGCCAGTCAGTCAAAAACACCCCACTAGCCACACAGCTTCATCATGCAAATGTGGCACGAAGGATAGATGTGGTTAGCTCCATCTCGACCAGACACAACGTCTCTTGTTCTAGGCGATTCTTCTATTTTCCGAGCTTTTTTTAGAAGTAATAACACCACGGCAAGCTAGCGCCGCTCTTCGTGTGTGCCCTAGCAAAGGTTAGACGATGGAGAGAAGAGAGATTGAGATCGCAGACTTGGGACCCACCAGTAAGTGAGACAACGGTCACGCACGTGTTGATGAGGCACTCCCTCAACTGTACTCAACGCAAGTACTGCATAAAATCAAGTTATGGGACAAAGCCAACACCGTTCGTTTTTTCAGGCTATCGACTTACGCTTTGTAGTCCAGGTTTCCAGTTCGAATCTCATCTTTCAGATTTGTTAGTTTTAGGTCCAAATTTGATTAATGACAAGTGGGAACCCCATGTGTTGTTCCGATATTTCAGTGTGGGATGGTTTTTTTGAACAAACACTCTACGCGGTTAGACAAGTAACGGCACGAGTTACACGTTTTTTGCAAGTTTGCGAACAAAAATGACAGCGGCATAGAATATCCCATCCACCCCGCAGCTTAGATAATATGGTGATACGAGTTTTTACACCGTTGGAAGTGAGATCCAATGGCTTGGGAGTAGTCTTTGTAATTATGCGCAATTCCCAAACTCTCCAAAGGTTTTTTTGCAAATAAAACATTCAAGCCTCATGCGTGCCGCTACATCTTCGATCCAATGGCTCCCCGGTGCTCATATCAGGTGCTCCCCGTAGCTTAATTACCCGCTACGGTGATATGAGCATCTAGGTCATATGATCAGTGATCAGATGGCACATGCGTAGTACTTGTACTTTCTGCGCATTTCCCAAACTCTATCAGCCGTATACTACAAAAACATTCAAACCTCCTACTGTGGGCCATTAGGTCTCAGTGAACTCGTATCACCATAGAATCTACGGTGCGGGAGCACCTCATACTCTCCTGTGCGAGAAAACATAAGGTGCTATCGCAGCTTGGATGCTACGGTGATACGAGCTTGGAGGTCGTTTGATCTGAGATCCAATGGCATCTGAGCAGTCTTTGTGCTTGTAAGTAGTGGCCGAACTCTTTTGGGGCTTTTCTGCAAAAAACCATTCGAACCACCGAGGAGGTGTTGGGTCACAAATGCAACGCCTCCGAAGAGCTTGTATCACCAAAGCATTTAAGGTGTGGTAGCACATGATATTGTTACATACAGGAGAATATGATGTCCTCCTTCATCTTAGATGCTATGGTGATACGAGCTTCGAGGTCGCTGGATATGGGTTCAAAGGGCATCTAAGTAGTTTTTGTACAAATTGTGTGCAATGCTCAAACTCATCAAGGTTTCCTGCAAAAATATTAAGACACATCATGTGAGCTGCTATCTCTCAGATCTACAAGCTCCAAGCAACTCGTATCATCATATAGCATCTAAGGTATGGGGGCACATGATATTCTCCTAGGGAGGAGGGGTGGGGGTGCACAACCAATCGGTGGTTGGGATGGTGGGGACAAATATAATCTAAACAACCCTAAACAGAGCTCCACAATTTTATCTAAGGTCGAGGGGTTGACCCCCGACAATCATAGCTCCGCCTAAACACAAGATTTGCATCTATTGTAGTACTAGACTTAATATTCATGTTTCAGTTTCATGTTCATTTTAAATATTGAACTAAGGACCATGGATATCTTACATTTTACTCCCTTCGTTTCTAAATATTAGTCTTTTTAGAGGCTTCAAATGGACTGGAACATACAGATGTATATAGACATATTTTAGAGTCTAGATTCACTCATTTTGCTCCATATGTAGTCACTTGTTGAACTCTCTAAAAGACTAATATTTAGGAATAGAAGGAGTATTTTTGAATTCGTGTCATACATGCATGGTTTGGAAAAATAGATGCACTATACTTATTGGATTGTTGTTGTGTTCGTGCGTGTGTGTCTCTGTGTGTGTGGTCATATGCTTGATACATACAAAGTTTTCTCACCTCCATATTGTTCATCTTTTAAATTTGAATTTGCATTGGAAAACTTACTAGGGATACCATGAAATGTGAAATCCATGTTGAGATCACTATATCACAAAATCACTCTAATTCAACAACTCGTCATAAATAAATTACCACGTTGAGATTACTATTTGTAAGCAAAATACGGGTATTGTAAAACACATAGATTCGTTCGGCAATTTAAATGGTCCCTTTCGTATTCTTGAATGGTAGGACCCAATGGCGTACCAGCCAGACCTTAGCTCGTGTTGATCCTAAAAAAACCGGGCTCGTGTCCTTCGGTGGCGTGCGTGGTACACACATTAGGCAACCCCAACTAGTCGAGCCTCAGTGTTTCAAGTCGAAGTATCTGGCGGCCAGAATTCCAGCCCTAGGAAATTCCCCTCATGTCCCCGGTCCATAATGACTATCGATGAACAATGGAGGGATGCTTTAGTAACTAGACAATGTTACCTACCATGCCGAGCACGGTTCAATTACCTCGGTCGCCGCTTGTCAAGGTCACCCATCAACTGCATTGCCTAGTACTACTACTACACCAGGATGAGCACAGAATTGAGCATGTTTGTTCGTTCCTAGTACTTGAGTTAATATATCAGGCAATGCACTGGTACAGAGGGATTATCCTTTTACTCCGCATATATAACTTGTCTGAAGTCTAACTAAGCAAGATGTTTGACCAAATCCTTTCTTAAGAAATACAACAGGACAGATGTACGGCTTGAAAATTTATTGCATGATGCAGGTTATGATATTGTTTCGAATCCTAGATCTTAAATTTCAGAAAATCCAAAAGTGAGCATAAATTCTTGAAACTAAGCATGGTCACGTGATATGGCACAAATATTACTTCGTAAGTTTTTTCTTCTATTTGAGACAAGCTGCTTATGACAAGTTGCACAAATGAAGAGCCAAGGTATTTTGGAACAAAGACCTGTCATGTTAAGGCAAACGCTTTCACTATTGAAACCGTGGGCATTTACATGGCACCACGAGTACCTGCTTCTCATCGGCAGGTGCCGTCCGAGCAAGCGTGTGAGTCGACAGGAGGCGTGCGAGCAGACCGCTGCGCCGGCTATCAGAGAGGCGTGCGAGCAGACCGCTGTGCAGGCTCACCGTCGTCCCAACTGCTCCCACTTTTAATGTCGCCCGCGCCGCAGTTTCAAATCAACCCCGCACTACCCGGTATCGCTACAATCCTCTCTCTTCCTCTCTGATTCTCCTGTCGTCTACCTCCAACTAGCCTAACCTAAACGTACGCCATGCCGCATCACAATGGTCTGCCCTTAGTGTTCCAGTTTCCTGAGGAAGACACCCAGCCGGAGTCTCAAGAACATAAGGCGCTTTGGGACGAGCTTGAACTGGCCTTGCGGGAAGACGTCGCGCCTGTCCCCGCTCCTATTTTGGCTCCCGTCGCCCCGACTGAACCAGCGCCCATCCCCGTGGCATTGATGGCCTGGGAGCCGCACATTGTCACCGAGCTTGATCCCACAGGGTTCCACGAGGTCCCCGCCGACTGATGCGCACGCCCGTGCCGGTGCCCGTGCACCTACCAGCGCATGCGCCTGCGCGAGCACTGACGTGTGCGCCCGTGCCGGTGCCCGTGCACAAGAATGTCTCCGCCGCGCTGTTGACAGCGCCTGTCCCCGCGCGGGTGCCAGTGCCCCCTCAGCGGCATGGATGGCCTTCGTCGACCGCTTCCTTGCACCAACGCCAGTCACCTCCTCCCGCCAGTTGACTCACTCCGAAGTCCAGAACATTTTGGCCTTCCTTGAAGCTAGACCAACGTCAAGGAGTACGCCAACAACGGCGCAAGACGCCGCCGTCGCCGTCGGTCAGTGGCCCGACGACACACAGAGCACGACAGAGGACCGCTTCCCACCGCGAGACGCCCCCGCCGCTGCCGTGTAATCTAAATTTTCCATGAAAAACATTCGGATTGCCATGCTTAAAATCCGAACTTTATCATTTTCGTTTATTTTATATCAATCGTCGTATAATTTAAAGTCGGAGTCAGACTAAACGAAATGTATGGTTTGATCGATTGAATGTTCTGCTTGAGCCGTGTCAAATTAAATATAAAACGCCATCAAGCCACATGTATTCATTGTCATCCAACGACCTAGACTGCTTCAATGTCGAGCTCTCAACACGTTTAGCGTGCAGTTAATTTCATGCCAAAAATAGTGCTAATCACATGACAACTCGCAAATAATATCCTAGTAGTTAATATCCGCATGCACATAACATACTTCCAAATTAACGTGCATTGCACGTACACACTGACTAGTGCTGCTAGTACGTGAAACTGGTGCCGTGACTTGTGAACGCGTCCAGATATGGTCAATGGCAACATCGCCCGCGAGTTCTTCCTGTTTGCCCGTGCGTCTAAATGTAGAAGGGGAGGAGAGAGAGAGAGCACACATGGAACCCACCAGTAAGTGAAGGCGAATAGTACTAAAATAATATTACATGTTATCCATTAATTAGGCTGTGGTAATATAAAAACATTATGTGAACAAAGAGGGTACAACATTGTTATTCTACGTATGTTGCCTATTGACGTGCTGCTTGAAGGCCCGGTCGCATGTTTGATCCTCGTCCTTTATTTTTTAATTTGTATATGGTTCCAAATTTGTTTCACGAAATGTGGGCCCATCGGTGTGTAGTTTGTAGCACTTTAATTTGTTTGTCGAAATTTGTTCCATTCCAAGTAAACTATCGGTGTGCAGTTTTGTAGCTTATTTATAATAATTAAAGAGAACAACATAGTTTTTTCAATAATACCATGGTGGGACGTTGAAGGCGAGAAAGGACGTGCGAGAGAGCGATGACCGAGCCAGAGGGAAATCAACTAGGGGAGCTGCGTTGGTTGCAACGGTGTTTGGAGTAGTTGTGGGCCGAATGCTACGAAAATATAATCCAAACCGACCGGAATAAATGCCTACACAAATTAATCCAAGGTTGGAGTGCCCCTCGCAATGTAAATAGTTCCGGCTTTGCGAGGGATGGAGAGGTAGTAGCTTCAATGCGTGGAAGATATGGTGTGAGAAAGCGAGGTCAATCGAGAGACATATAGATATAGAGACAAAGTGAGTGTGGTCCGACATTCATTGAACAAATATATATGCTCTAGAGAGATATTGTCCGATTGAGCTTTTTGGCAAAGGTGAGGGTTGTAAGATAGAGCTTGAGAGATGATCCAGTCATAGATGTGTAGATATATTTTGTGCGTGGGAGGAAGCAAGGTCAACCAATCACATAGCGACGCCGTGCGATCGAAAGAGTGAGACGGGTTGGAGAGAGTGACCTAGATAGACGATGTGCGTGAGAGAGTATACAATGTGAATAGGTCGAATTGGGCTCAAACATGGTGATATATCGTTTTTGTCCGAGAAAGAGCGAGGTCAATCGAGACATACGGAGAGAGAGAGAGAGAGAGAGAGAGAGAGAAAGAGAGAGGGAGATTGAATGAGTGTGGCCCACCATGAGGTCGAAAGAGTGGTGGCGGCTTGGATGGACTGACCTGGATAGACAATCTACGTGAGAGAGTATATAGTGTGTCGATCGAGGCCCGAACAGGGAGATATATCATTTGTGTGTGAAAGAAAACGAGGTTAAACGAGACTCAGATAAAGAGAGCGAGATTTAGCGAGTGTGGCCCGCCGTGCGGAAGAAAGAGTGAGACAGTCTCGAGGGAGTGACCTAGATATACAACGTGCGTGCGTGCGCACAAGAGGTTGGGGGGCTATATCGGCACTGCATGTATTTAACGCGAGAGGGTGAGAGCGAGAGGGAGGAGAGAGAGAGAGAGCTCGGCATGGGGTGCAATGGCGGGTGTGTGAGGTAAATACATTTGGTAATAGAGTGGAAAAAGGGGTTGTGTAGTTGAGAGACTTAGAGATCGAAACATGGAGAGAAAGAATGAACGTGTGTTGGAAACCGATAGCTTCCTAAGGTGGTTAGGAGAGGAAGATTGACCGACAGTACATGACTTAATATCGATGTTTCAATTCGGTGTACATTGTAAGATTTGAACCAAGGACCAAGCATACGGGTAATTATTTCGAATCCGTGCCATACTAAGTTTCGAAAAGTTGACATTGACTCAGTTTGTTGTGCTATTTTGTAGGTCATATGTTTGAATCGATCCAAAAGTTTTCTCACTACCATGGTGTTCATCATATACATATGAATTTGTATTAAAAAAGTAGCGTGGATATAGTGAAATGCGAAATCCACGTTAGAATTGGAGATCGCTACGTGACACACACTCTAATTCAAATAACTAACTACGTGACACACACTCTAATTCAAATAACTAATTATGTGACACACACTCTAATCCATGTTAGCATGGGTACCATTTCGATTTTTTTCCAAATAACTCCTCATTAATTAATTTATAGTACTCCCTCTGTTCACTTTTATAAGACCTTGAAGACATTTCAGACAATGTGCAAAACAGTTCATTTTAAGTTGTCTGAAACGACTTACAAAAGTGAACGGATGGAGTATCTCGTTTCGAATGACTAATTATTGCAAGGAAAACACGGGCATGGTAATACATACAGATTCGTTTGCAAATGAAAGAAGATTCGTTTGCATTCTCAAATGTAGGCGCACCAGGCAGACCAGGGTCATGTCGGGGTGGACGCTGCTTCGGTGCCTTAA
>NC_041393.1:11742766-11778725 GCF_002162155.2 Triticum dicoccoides
AGAGGACGACGACAGTATAAGTTCGCGCTTCCACATTTCCGATTGAAATATCTGGCGGCCCCAATTCCATCCCTGCGAAATCTCTCTTCTCCACCGTCCCTTTTCGCGCCCAGATTTTGCTCAAATCCCTAATTCGCCGCGAACCCTTGAATCGCCCCTCGTCTCGTCTCTTTCCCCACCGTTCCCCACCTCTATGCCGGACGACGACGACGAAGAAGACGGTCGTGCTTCACCACCGCACCGGATCTACCTCATCCACCGCACCGGGTGGTCCACCGACAACGTCGGCCGCCGCAACCGACGTGCCTCACAGACACCGAGTTCCACCGCATCAGGTGCGCTTCACCAACGCCGTCTCCCAGCTCACTGGGGCTACTTCACCGAGCACATCGTAGCACCTCCGCCCCCAAGGCCGTTGGGGCTTCACCAATGGTCTCGTCCACCGCATCGTAGCGCTCCGCTGCCACTCAAGATCTGCATCCGTGCACCGCCAGCCAATGCCAGCGTATCACCCTCAACGGCTCTGAAGTGACCCGCACTCTAGCTAGGCGAGCATGCCCAAACGCCGGCCCGAACTAGGTCTCCACACATCACTCCCTTGTGCACTGTTCCGATGATGTTGGATATCCTTTCACTGCTCTCTTAGCTTACACGCCTATGCAACTCTGACTTTAACTCTTATTTCTTTTGGAGATATCATCTGAAAGAAGCAAATCCATTTTTTAGCAAAGCATGACGGCACTATGGGATCTGGTACACATCTTGCACACCTGTATAACCTTGTAAGTATCTGTCCTCCGGTACAACATCAAGGTCGATTCCTCTTATTTGATCAACCATTCGCCATGTCAAAAATGCAGAGGGGGATGCAAGGAGCACAAGGCCTGCACATCCATGCAAGTGGTAACATGGACTTGTACATGGAACATCCCAAGCGCAAGCAGAGCTGTAGTGAGCCTGTACAACAAGCTAGCGTAAGTCCCTGTATTTCATTTAATTCATACTGGCATTCATGTATGATTTGTGTGCAGTGGTTGATCCACGAATCAAGTTACCAGGGGCGAACATTTAACTTAAAAAATACGAAGGCACTTGCACTCCGGAAATCAACATAACTTGAGAAATGTGAAGCTACATGTACTTTGAAAACCAGCTAATGATCCAAAGTAGTTCAGATTAAAAACACTAAATGATGCAAGCACCAAAAAACACAAAATGCAACATGGTGTACAAGGACTACAAACATGGTCTGTACCTGCTTGAATTATTCGTTCTCTGGCTAAAAATATCAAAGTGTAATTGCACGTATAACCAGTGCGCAAACTGCATATCAATATATCTATCCTGCACAAGTATGCCAATAGTTTCAAACAACATATTAGAAAAGTATTTATGCTATGTTGTCATGATACGGGGACTTTCTGGTAGATGGCCTCGACGTTTCCTCAACCTATGAAAATGCACTATAATTGGCTTGTCATCAATGCCTGCAAATCTCTGTCTCTCTCAATATAGTTGATCATCATTAGACACTAAATCCTTCAATGAGCTTGCAAAATGCTTGAATTAGATCCCTCATTAGACGCTATATGTTCATCACCACGGGCATGTAAAATGTTTGCATCAAATCCTTCATTAGCAGTCTGTTCATTATACACTTCAGCCTCAAGAACAACATGAGCTTGTATGTTTGCACCAGAAACTTGATTAGATACATCAGATTCAGTCAGTTCAGTATTGATTGGGAGAGTTATAATATAAGTAGAAATTGGTTTCATTTTCTCATAGATTCCCTACATACAAGCAGTTTTACAACACCATCAGGTTTAACTATTGGCCAGAAATTGAAGAGTTGAATTAGATATAATCACGGATGTGATGTACCTGCTCGTTGCGCATGCTACTCTTGCAAGCTGCGACTATCCGTTTGCGCAAGCTCGATGCCATGCCCGTGCTGCCGCCGCTGCCTCTCACGCACGCTACACCCAGGGTTGGATCTTCATCTTCTTGTCCTTCCGTTCGTTTGAAGCGCAGCGACCGCCCTCCAACGAGGGCTTGAGGAAGTGCTGTGTCGGTCTGTCCAATGGCGGCTAGGTTAGGAGCGAACCAGACTGGAGACTGGAGCGAATGAATTGCGATTTTTCCTGCTGTCGATCGATATGGGAGGCGCTCGTTTGGGCCGCGAGCCTGCTATAGGGCCTGCCTTGCACTTATGTTATTGGCCCATCCAAATTGAAACATTTTTCTGCATTTTTTACATTGCCTGCTCGTGCGTTGGGACGAACAAAACTAGCGTGGGCCAACCTGGACGACTCAAACTAGGTGCACACTTTCCAGCCGCCTGAGGCGGCCGCCCATACCAGCCCCTATGGTGGTGTCGCCCCTTTTTGCGTGTATGATTGGATAGTGAAAAATATTCCAGTGACGCTTTTGATTTACCCACACAATGGTTGAATTGCTTCTTTCTATGAACTGAGTTCGCCAATAATGTGAAGGATGCCAGTCTTTTCATCCTATTGTAGATTGCTTAGATCTCGATATGCCAAAATTAATCGCATAAAATATACAGTAAAAGCCAGTGTGATGTGTTTGGCTACAACTAGTCTGACTACACGTCCTCATATAACATATCAAGGACGCACCATCTTACCAGATTAACCATTCGACTTACCCATGCAGTGTGGTAAGAAAGAAGTATTGGGACTGCGTATCTAAGCAATTGATGCCATGGACTCCCTCGTACAACCTTGTAAGCGGAAAAGAAGTTGCATTTTGCCTGTACAAAGAACTAGCATAAGTTCAGTTACCTGCTTCTCGGAATTTTAGTTAGCCACTTGTTACAAAAATTTTCAATTACGTTGCTTGACATAATTTAGTTTGCTACTGATTACATAATGGCACAACCTGTTAATCATATTGTAGACTGCGCCTATCTATGTGTTTGAGAATTACTGTTAAGAATTACTCGTTTGCCTTAAATTAAATTTTTACTTGTTTGTTTAACTACTTTGCAGCTGCAACAACGGGTTACAATGATGTTAATAACTCCTTTCAGCATCCAATTGAAACTCTTTAATTCCTTGCTTGTTTAACTGCTTTGCTGTTATAACTCCCAGTTGAGATGTTTTGCTAACTTCAACTTTTCTGAATCCAATCTGAACTTTAATGGCAAAACAGGTTAGCCCAAGATCAAAGAGCGAGGTCACCATGGACGTTGCATCATCCCACAGCAGTGGCACTGGCCGAATCATGCATTATGAATTGCCAATTGCTGATGGTGGTAGAAAGAGATTCTGCTTCTACACTTAGAGATGAAGTTGATATGTTGAAGAAGCAAACAACACAATCACATGCAGTACTCAAGACAACAATTAAATATTTGGTGGATTTCAAAATGAAGCAAGCTGAGACTGACCAGATTGTTAAGGTCCTGAAGGAAAAAAGGAATTTAAATTCCTACTTGGTAAATCATAGGTGAAATGTTCTTTCCATAGTTGAATAACCTGTGTGTTGTGTGTTCATGTAATCAATCAAACCATTTGTTTTAGAGATCATGTAATAATTGTTTTTTGGTTTTGTGTTTTGGTTTGTAATTTTATTTGAGCACAAGTGTTTATTAGTTGATAAGACTCGGAGACATTTCATTAGGATTGCTGTGCTAGACCTACAAATATGCCAATCGTGCTGAATGTGCATTCAGCAATAGTAGTAGTATAGATGGACCATAAGTGGCATGCATCGGCAAGGGCCAAGATGCTGGCTAAAAAAAGGATGTTGTTGTAGCCAAAAAAAAGTACAGCTTCCTGGCTTATGTTTGTTAGTTGATATTATTGATCCATGTACTCTATAAGTGTTTATATGTCTATTAGTTCTGTACATTCTTGGTTGATTGACTCAGTATTCGAATCTTGATACATCGCTTGTGTACATATCTAAATGGGTGTACACATTATGCTGCGTGTGACATTTGAGTTGGACATGAAGTGTTCCAAATATTCGAATTCACCTTAAACTGGATTCTACTTTAGTATTGGCATTTGTAAACCATATTCATATATGACAGTGGAAGTATTCTTTGTCGTCCTTTTGAAGATATATAGAAACACATAGAATGATTTATAAAGATTCATATAGGAATACAAAATGGATTCGAATTTAGTTGCCAGGGTAAGCGTGGATGCTTATTGTCCCAAAATTCGAAAGAAGAAGCAAAATGTCCACTCCCACGTCGGCTGCCCGAAGCCAAGTGTTTGGGAGATTGAAATTACTGTCTACCCATTACACGGACAATCCATCGACCCGATTTCCACTGCTGTAAATAGGGGTAGGTTAGTCACTTCAATTAGACGTGACACGACCGCCTTTGAGCCCATTCCGACAAGGTGAGTGTTGGTGTCAAAACCGTCGGATCTTGGGAAGGGGGTCCCGAACTGTGCGTCTAAGGCGGATGGTAACAGGAGGCAGGGGACACAATGTTTACCTAGGCTCGGGCGTGCTTTATGGAGGTAATACCCTACGTCCAGCTTGATTGTTCTTGATAATATGAGTAGTACAATAGTTGATCTACCACGAGATCAGAGAGGCTAAACCCTAGAAGCTAGCCTATGGTATGATTGTATGTTGTCCTATGGACTAAAACCCTCCGGTTTATATAGACACCGGAGGGGGCTAGGGTTACACAAGGTAAGTTACCAAGGAGGAGATATACATATCCGTATTGCCAAGCTTGCCTTCCACACCAAGGAGAGTCCCATACGGATACGGGACGAAGTCTCCAATCTTGTATCTTCATAGTCCAACAGTCCGGCGAAAGGATAAAGTCCGGCTGTCCGGATACCCCCTAATCCAGGACACCCTCAGCAGCCCCCGAACCAGGCTTCAATGACGATGAGTCCGGTGTGCAGATTGTCTTCGGCATTGCAAGGCTGGTTCTTATTCAAACTCCGAGTACCTCTTAAATAGTGTCCGGCTTCTCGTAAATGTTGTGCTTCTTGGCTTCTGCGTCCAATAATGGCCATCTTCCACGTGTCAAGCGAATGTGAGGAGCCAGGGTGTTTTTATATTTACCACCGCATCTATATGAATGAACTGTCTATTAAAGAGACGGGAATCCTCAGATCCAAATCACACCATCTTCCCTCAGCGAGCATTCATCGGAGCGCGCCCGAAAAAAACCAATCCCAACATGACCGGCTAGCGCAGCTCCTCCTCTCGCTCCCGCAGCCCCAAGCCCGGAGATTTGGAGAACTGTTCTGTCCCGTACAGCCTATTAGTGAAGCTACAGACCAAGGGATTCCTCCCTCCAGCGTTCGAGTCGGGCAAGCCACCTATAATGGCGGGGAGCAAGCGGAGAGCTTTCCCAACACCTCTAAGGGAGAGCGGGTATGCCTTGTCCATTATTTCTTAAGGGGAGTCGGATTTCCAATCCATCCATTTCTCTGAGGGCTCCTGGAGTTCTACGGCCTCAAGTTGCACAACCTCACCCCTGCCTCCATACTACATGTCGCTGGTTACATAGCCCTTTGCGAGCTATTTCTGGGCTGCGAAGCTCATTTCGCGCTCTGGAAGAAGTGGTTCTGCCTTGTGCCCCCTACACAGAGGGGATCAATATATCAAGTGGGCGGAGCCCAAGTATGGCGCATCGCCGGGACCGGATACCTATCTGGTACCCCAAAAAAGACATCCGAGGACTGGCCTTCGGAGTGGTTTTATATGGAGGATGTTCCTCTCCCGGATCTTATCTGGATTGGTCTTCCTAAGTGCGACATAGCCCCTTCAAAGAAACTCCTAAGCTGGCGCCGACGGAGCCCACAGGAGGAAGATGATAGAGACATATTTTATCTGATGGGCCGGATAAAGTTGCTGGCCAAATCAGGACTGACCATAGTTGAGGTTATGGCAATATGCATTATGCGGGGGGTGCAGCCACTTCAATATCAAGGCCACCCCATGTGGCACTTCAACGGGGAAGACGATGCCACTCGCTGCGGGCGCAAGGGACCAGACTCAGTTGCTGCTCTAGCAAAAATTCTATCCGACCTGTATAAGGGGGAAGAAGAGGAGTTCCTCCGCATCAAGCCATGGGATGGATTTTCATGAACAACCCTCGAAGCTGGGTGAGCTTCTGCTCTTTTTACTTCCATCCTACCATTGTTTTCGTGATTAATATTTACCTTGCTGTTTCATCGCAGGAACTGTGTAAGCCGGTTGGGGAGATCAGTGGCCCACCACAACCGGAGGATCCTGAACGGGTCCTCGACCCCGGCCTCAATGAGGATCCGGACATATTCGTGGAGCTGATTGATATGATTTTCTATCAGCTAAGCTATGATGACGCCATGGTGGCCATTATAGCCATCTACCCTGGGCTACTCCCAGCCTCGCGGGTAAATGAGACAGGAGTCCCAACCTTTGAAAAGGATTTCCTTTTATGCACTTCACCTACTGTATACAAACGATTTTTTATAGGGAAGGCCCTCGGGACGCCATGCCGAGCCCGCGGCGACTCGCCAACATGGGGTTTCAAAGCCGGACAGGCTAAAAAGGAAGGCGGTCCGGACAGAGATGTCGGCGCAGAGGTATGATGCAACATCTCACTCCGTGGTTGTCCTCTTTAAAAACATAATAACACCCGTGTTTCCTAGAAGGAAGAACGCTCGCCGGACAATATCCGGAGAGGTCGCCGATCACGCCTCTACCAGTCGGGCTCCAGGGCTGGACACAGAGGCGGAAGCTAACACGAGGCACACGCCGGATGCTCCTTCTACAGAGGATGCGGATAAGATATCCGCTATGAATTCCGAAGTGGAGAGCGCCATGAATCACAGGCGTCGCCGAGCCGTACTCCGTGACGCTTGTTTCTCCCGAGAGGCGTTTGATGCATTCAACTCAGGAGATGCGTACATCCGTGCTGCTCAAAATGGTCTAGCCAGAGCAACGGACCAGTATGTAAAGGATGTACGTGTAATAAAATTTGATGAGTATATATATCAGTAGCCCCTGAGACTTGAAACAGTTGGCACAACTGATTTAAGGATCATTTATTGTGCATGTTCTTATAGAGAAGAATACTCGACTGTCACAGGAGATGGAGGAACGCAAAGCCCAACTTCGGGCCGCCGTTGCCGGATTGAAGGAACCTGAAAAGTCCCCAGCTGGTAACATTTGTTTCAAAGAATGATAGGTACCATATAGTGTGCGGCATGGCTGCAGATCTAACAATAGATATTGCAGATGACTCCAGAGAGAATCCAAGGACCAGCATGTCATACGACAGCTAAAGGCTGGTGAACGCGTGCTGACTAAGGTCATGCAGGACAAAAACAATCTCCAAGATGCCAATACCAAGCTGAGCGTGGAACTGAAAGATGTTCGAGGCCAGCTTGCGGACTCTGTGAAGGAGAATAAGCGGCTTCGATGCGGCATTTTTAGTAAGTGCTTGAATGAACCCTGATAACAGTTCGGCGAAGAAGCCGGCTAACAGAGTTACGTCTGCAGGTATGCTGACGGGTCGCCCCGCGGAGGAGATGCCCGTGTCTACGGGTGATCTTCTACCCGAGCTCTCGCAACTGCACGAACAAGTTCGGGAGGTGATGCAAAGTATTTCCCAGTCCTTGTGGCCATCCGTCTCCCTGCCAGCAGGCAATGGAGAGCTTGCGGAGAAGATCAAGGGAGCACGGCAGCACTTTCGATTATGGAAGATATCAGCCTGCTGTCAAGGTGCCATGGAAGCCTGGGCCATGGTGAAGACGTGCTATACCAAGGCTGACCCAAACCACATGGCCGAGGTTGGACCTATGGGGCCCGATGGGAAGGAGATCCCCGTTAGCTTAGTGTATGGGCAAGTAGAATTAGCCGCAAAGTATTCCCAACAAGATTGTAGGCTAGATAGCATGTTGGATGTTATAGAAGAGGAATTTAGTCAGTCTACATGACTATGTAATTAAAGTGACATGTATAATGCCTTCTAGCCGGATTGTAAATCATTTGTCATGGCGGACCTTTTCTCTTTAGCCTCGGGACACGATAGTTCGGAGTGTATCCGAATACCCGCTAAGTTATATAAGAACCGGGGTATGCATGGAAACCAGGCGTAGGGGTCATTAGTGCTTGAACAGACAAGTACCCAGCTAGTTATGTTATATTACATGAATAGTAAGAAACATCTTCCAGGGATAATAGTTCCGTTAAGGGCATAAATACAAGAGCCAGGCAACCCAGCTTGGCCAAAACTTAAGTCATATCGATGCATATAATGGCGAAGAAAAGGTACATGCGGAAGAATAACACATGTGCGGGGCATGAAGCCCAGATAAATGATTAAGCTTCTGTGTAAGAAGCCCCCAGGTATAATGAGCGCAGTTAGTGCGTCAATAGTGTGCGGGCAAGGCACAAGTTTACCCTTGAAGGCCTTGAGAAATAATAAAAGAAAGAAAGAGAGAAAACACATATAATATATATGCAGAAAATGGACAGCGAAAGGACACGAACCTAGAGTCCGGCACTAGGCGTAGAATCTTCGGAGCCTGGCTGTGTTCCATGGGTTCGGCTCAAGTCAATTATTTGATGCATCCCGCAGACGGTACGCTCCACCGGTCAGAACTTGGTCAATAATGAAGGGACCTTCCAATTTGGGCTCGAGCTTGGTCTTTTTCTTCTCCGGTAGGCGTAGAACTAGATCGCCAACGTTATAAGTTTTGGCCAGTACTTCTCTGCTATGGTATCTCCGAGCCTGTTGCTGATAGAATGTGGAACGGGCTTTTGACACATCGCGCTCCTCCTCCAGGGTGTCCAGACTGTCCTGCCGATCGAGCTCGGCTTCTCTTTCTTCGTACATGCGCACTCGAGGTGAGTCATGAATTATGTCGTAGGTCAGAACCGCCTCTGCGATGTACACCATAAAGAAGGGTGTGTATCCGGTAGTATGATTCGGCTTGGTCCACTGCACCTAGAGTACGGAGTCGAGCTCCTCTACCAAGTGCGTGTTAGATTCCTTTAAGGACCGCACTAATCTGGGTTTGATGCCGCTCATGATAATACCATTTGCTCGTTCAACTTGGCCATTAGTTTGTGGTTGATAGATAGAAGTATAATCGAGCTTGATGCCCATGTTGCTACACCAGAGTTTTACCTCGTCGGCCATGAAGTTCGTGCCGTTGTCAGTGATGATGCTGTGGGGGATGCCATAACAGTGTACAACACCGGATATGAAGTCTATCACCTGTCCGGATTCGGCCGTTTTAACAGGTTTGGCTTCTATCCATTTGGTGAATTTATCCACCATGACCAGTAAGTATTTTTTATTATGGGTTCCCCCTTTAAGGGGTCCAACCATGTCAAGCCCCTTGACCACGAAGGGCCAGGTAATGGGGATTGTTTGGAGGGTGGTGGGTGGCATGTGGCTTTGGTTTGCAAAAAGCTAGCAACCGACGCGGCGTTGGACCAAGTCTTGTGCATCTACCCGGGCCGTTGGCCAATAAAAATCTGTATGGAGGCCTTGCTTACAAGGGCCCAGGCTGCAGCGTGGTGGCCGCCGAGTCCGACATGAATTTCTTCCAAAAGCTTCCGCCCTTCCTCTTAGGAGATGCACCTTTGAAGGACTCTGGTAGTGCTTTTTTTACACAACTCTCCCTCATGGACCCTGTAGGCTTTACATCGCCGCACTATGCAGCGTGCCTCATTTTAGTCCTCGGGAAGTTCCTTCCTAGTTAGGTAGGCCAGGAATGGTTCTGTCCACGGGAGGATGATGGCCATTATTACGTGGGCAGACGGTGTTATTTCGGTGGCAGAGCCTCCGATTATGTCAGAGTGTTTGGTATCGGGCATTTTGGCCGGGTCCAAACTATTGTTACCGGTGTCCCCTTCCAATACCACGGATGGCTTAAACAACCTCTCCAAAAAGATGTTGGGGGGGGGGGACCGCATCGCGTTTTGCGCCAATGCGGGCGAGGATATCCGCCGCCTGATTGTTTTCCCGAGCCACATGGTGAAATTCGAGCCCCTCGAACCGAGCTGACATCTTAGGACGGCGTTGCGATAGGCCGCCATTTTCGGATCCTTGGCATCGAAGTCTCCATTTATTTGGGATATTGCGAGGTTCGAATCCCCATGCACCTCCAGGCGTTGAATGCCCATGGAAACTGCCATCCAAAGACCATGTAACAGGGCTTCGTATTCGGCTGCGTTGTTGGAGTCTGTATACAGTATCTAGAGTACGTATTGAACTGTATCTCCGGTTGGGGACGTTAGGACGACACGAGCCCCCAGACCAGCCAACATTTTGGAGCCGTCGAAGTGCATGATCCAATTGGAGTATGCGCCGTACTCTTTGGGGAGTTCGGCTTCCGTCCATTCGGCGACAAAGTCGGCCAATACTTGCGATTTAATGGCTCGCCAGGGTTTGTATGTTACGTCGAACGGGAGGAGATCAATGGCCCATTTGGCAATCCGGCCTGTGGGGTCGCGGTTGTCTATAATATCATTAAGTGGCACTTTTGAGGCTACAGTAATTGAACACTCTTGAAAGTAGTGTCGCAGCTTCCGGGATGCCATGAATACCGCATAGGCTATCTTTTGATAATGTGGGTACCGTGATTTGCATTGAGTGAGGACAGTGGATACATAATATACCGGTTTTGAAGGGGGAATTTATGTCCGTCTGTTTCTTGTTCGACGACGAGCACTGCGCTTACAATGTGATGAGTTGCCGCAATGTACAACAGCATTGGTTCGCAGATGTTTGGTGCGGCCAGGATTGGGTTGGTTGCTAGTATGGCTTTTATTTCTTCCAATCCAGTTGTAGCAGCATCCGTCCACTCGAAGTGTTCAGTGCACCAAAGGAGGCGATAAAGGGGTAATGCTATTTCTCCTAAGCGGGAGATAAAGTGGCTTAGAGCCGCAACACATCCGGTTAATTTCTGGATTTGTTTGAGGTCCGTTGGGATAGCCAACTATGACAGAGCTCGGATTTTGGCTGGATTTGCTTCAAATCCTCCACTGGAGACAATGAAGCCCAGGAGCTTTCCGGCTGGTACACCGAAAACACATTGTTCCAGATTGAGCTTGATGTCATATGTTCGGAGGTTGTCGAATGTGAGCCTCCAGTCGTCTATTAGAGAGTCGACGTCCTTGGTTTTGACGACCACATCATCTACGTAAGCCTCTACTGTTTTGCCGATCTGTTTCTCCAAACATGTCTGAATCATGCGCTGATATGTTGCGCCGGCGTTTTTGAGCCCGAAAGGCATTGTGTTGAAACAGAAGGGGTCGTATGGTGTGATAAATGCCATTGCGGCTTGGTCGGACTCCGCCATCTTGAATTGGTGGTAGCCGGAGTATGCGTCGAGGAAACACAATGAATCGTGTCCTGCGGTAGCATCGATAATTTAATCGATGCGGGGGAGGGGGAAGGGATCCTTTGGGCAAGCCTTGTTGAGGTCCTTGAAATCGACACATAGGCGCCAGGATTTGTCCTTCTCTGTTACCATCACCGGGTTTGCTAGCCAGTCCGGATGTTTTATTTCTCTAATGAATCCGGCCTCCAATAACTTGGCTAGTTCCTCTCCCATAGCTTGTCTCTATGGTTCAGAGAAACGCCGGAGAGTCTGTGCTCGGCCAGCCTGCATGGGATTCCTAATGAATCCCTTTAGAATATTAAGGCTGTGCTCGGCCAGCCTGCATGGGATTCCTGGCATGTCTGAGGGATGCCAGGTGAATATGTCCCAATTCTCACGCAGGAACTCTCGTAGTGCGGAGTCCACGGCGGGGTTTAACTATGTCCCGATGGAGGCTGTTTTAGTAGGGTCCGTTGGGTGGACATGGAATTTGACTATTTCGTCCGCTGGTTTAAAAGAGGTGGACTTGGATCTCTTGTCAAGTATCACGTCGTCCCTGTCCACTGTAGAGCGCAGCGCAGTTAATTCCTTGACCGAAAGGGCTTCGGATAATGCCTCGAGGGCCAATGTGGCTGTTTTGTTTCCGGCATGGAGTGTTGTGTCCGGATCACTAGCGAGAGTGATGATTCCGTTCGGCCTGGGCATTTTGAGCTTCATGTACCCGTAATGGGGTATGGCTTGGAAGATCATGAACGCCTCCCGCCCTAAAAGGGTGTGGTATCCGTTACTGAACGGGGCCACTTGGAATGTAATTTCTTCGGACCTATAGTTCTCCGGCGTGCCGAATACCACATCTAGTGTGATTTTCCTAGCATAGCGTGCTTCCCGACTGGGGATGATTCCTCTGAAGGTTGTGCTGCTTTTCTCAATGCGGTTCCGATCTATTTCCATTTTTTGAAGAGTTTCCTCATAGATGAGGTTTAATCCACTGCCGCCGTCCATGAGTACTTTCGTGAGTCGAAAGCCGTCCACAATTGGACCGAGGACCAGTGCAGCTGGTGCTCGGGCTGTTCGGAATTTAGAGTCGTCACTGGCATTGAAGGTAATAGCCGTGTCACTCCATGGATTTATTGCTGCCACGTGGTAGATTTCGGCAAGGTTGCGGAGTGTTCGCTTGCGCCTATTATTTGATGCGAAGGTCACATAGACTGTTAATGTCGTATTGTTATCCCCGGGATGGTGCTCTGTGGCATCTAGGATGAGAAGATCCTCACCACTTTTGGCCACCTGCCGGAGTACCCAACATGCTCTAAGGCTGTGTGTTGTATGGTATCCGCTGTACTATGAATTTTGCAGGGTCCGTTGAGCCATCCCTCCAATACGGTTCCATGCCCTGTAGAGGGTTTGTGCTTATTTGTAATTAACTCGGGTGTCTTATGATAGTGCACCCTTTTACTTCGGACAGGGTGTATATTCGGAGCCGGATTATCTTTTCCAGGCACTTTCCATCGCACAGTACTTTTGTACTATGGACGCCAAGTCGTCGAAGCGTGATATGTCACAACGACTAATGGCATTAAGGATTCCCTTGACCGTGCAATTATTGAACAAAAATGAGACTGCGTGTTCCTCGCGACAGTCCTTAACCTTGTTCATCACAAGGAGGAATCTGGCCCAATAATAATGTACTATTTGCTGGGGCTCTTGCCTGATGTGGGAAAGATCGTTTATGTTTGGGTGGGTGGGTGGATTTGAGTCCAAACCCTTACCCGATCTGAGACCCAGGGGCTGAGGAGTTTCCAATCTTCGAAGTTCGGGTTCCGGGATGTTGCCCGATAAGTCTGGCCCACTGCCTGACTCTAGGTTCAGGGCTTGGGTGATGTCCTCCCGTAAACGGGTATCCGGCTCGGAGAGCTCAGGAATCCGGACATAGTTAGTCGTCAAAATAGAGGAAGAATCGCCGCATTATTCCTCCACCACCGCAATATGATGGGTGACCGGTGGAGAGTTAATCTCCCTTTGATCGGGTTCAAGCCCAATCCGACCATAGACCGTAGCGACTCCCAAGGCAGCGATGTGATCCAAGAGCTCATTTAGGGAAGAGAGCTCCATTGGATCCATCTGCTCGGCAAATTCTGAGCTGACGTGGAGGCTCTTTTCGATGACCCGAGAAGTCATCGTCGATGCAGCGGCCGAACAAGCGGTCATGATGAAACTGCCTAGCCAGAGAGTTTGGCTGACAGCCAGGGCTCCCCCGACGGTAATCTTGTTTTTGACGACAAGACGAGGCATCCTCCCTTATGGTGACGGCACAGTGGAACACTCCATCAAAGCACCAATGTCGGTGTCAAAACCGGCGGATCTCGGGTAGGGGGTCCCGAACTGTGCGTCTAAGGCGGATGGTAACAGGAGGCAGGGGACACGATGTTTACCCAGGTTCGGGCCCTCTTGATGGACGTAATACCCTACGTCCTGCTTGATTGTTCTTGATAATATGAGTAGTACAAGAGTTGATCTACCACGAGATCAAAGAGGCTAAACCCTAGAAGCTAGCCTATGGTATGATTGTATGTTGTCCTACGGACTAAAACCCTCCGGTTTATATAGACACCGAAGGGGGCTAGGGTTAAACAAGGTCGGTTACAAAGGAGGAGATATACATACTTGTATTTCCATGCTTGCCTTCCACGCCCAGGAGAGTCCCATCCGGACACAGGACAAAGTCTCCAATCTTGTATCTTCATAGTCCAAAAGTCCGGCTGTCCGCATACCCCCTAATCCAGGACTCCCTCAGTGGGCGTCAAACATGGGCGGCAAAACTCCTTTGATTCAAACTTGTCCGAAAGACCTCTGTTTCTCCCTCCATTCCCCATTCATACACGATGGGCGGCAAAACAAACTCGACTCGGCCGAAATGGATGTAGGCAAATATTTTCAATAGGGGGAGGTTTGTAACTTCACTCAGACGTGACACAACCGCCCTACCTGTTAGCCCCGTTCATACATCGTGGGCGCCAACCATGGGCGCCAACCACCCTCTCCTCGCCCGAAATCGCTCTGGGCAAATATTGGCGATATGCGAGATTACCGTCTTATCCCCAACCGACGAGACGTCCAAATTTAAACGGGGGCTAAGTTCGTAACTTTCCCATATTTCAGACAGGCCCGTCCCAAAAACATGGTTCCCCGTACCTCTCCCTCCATTTTCCCATTCATACGCCGTCCGCGTAAGAACACCCCATCCCCACACCAGCCTCCGTCCGCCACCCCATCCATCGCCGCCGTCCTCCACCACATCCATCGCCACCGTCCTCCACCATGCCTGAGCGCCTACCAAGACCGTGTCATCCACTGCTAGAGATGGAAGTTTCTCATCCACGGCGACGGACCAATAGCTTTGCATCGTGTCCTCTCCCTTCATCGGCGCCGTCGTCCTCTTTGCTGGGGCCGCTCACACGACCTTCTCTTCCACCGCAGCGGGACTTATCCCCCAATGCACCTGTCTACCGTCGCAAATTTGCTTCAACGCCACCGACAGCCATCGCACCCCCGATGCCTACACGGTGCCGCAAGAGAGGTGGTACTTCATATCTCCTCAACTTTTTGATCTCAACCAGAAAATAGATCTTAACTTGGTTACTCTACTTTCTTTTTAGCTCTTAGAATTTAGTTCTTAGTTCGAAGCAAACAATGGATGCTAAATATCATTTCTCTGGTTTGCAACTTCAAATACGGTTTAATTGATCATGCTTAGGGTTTAATTGATCATGTTGGTTCCGTGGTGGTTTCATTAATAGAAATCGGAGGGGAAACCCTCTTTTGATAAATAAAATATGATTAGAGTTTCCCCCTTTTATGATCACTATACGATCAGAATAGGTGCTTCATGTCATAATAACACTGCTCCACCCATCAAGCTAAACAAGCTTAGTTCTTCAAATACGAATCTGATATTATTAAAACGGAGTTGTTTAATTGGTCAGCTAAATGTTCCTAAATTAGTTTCAAAAATGCATGTTCGCCGCTCGGGTGTGTATCCCTACAGGGTGCCCACGGTGGGCCGGCCCACCTTGGGATTTTGGGTGGTCCCAGGCCCCGATTCCCCTTTGTTCTATTGTGCGCTTTCGATCTCTACTCGCCTCGAGCCGCCTGCCTCGCCGGCGACTTGCCGTCCCCGGACGGCAAGACTCTAGGAGGATACACCGGACTAATAGGAGGCCAGGAGCCGCTCGCCCAATAGCGTCACCGCTGCCCGGGCGCACTGCCGTGCCTACCTTCCCAGTCCATTTAGGGCTCAGGCGTGCAGCACCCGATTTATCCTGAGATACGTCCTCAACACTCAGCAGCCACTCCTCATCACCCATTTTCTAATTGATTCCTTACTCATTAGGCAGGACTGTCATTAGGGTTTGTTGTGTCCTCAGTGCTACGTACACTAAATGGTTCGCATGTATTTCGGTAATCTTTAGTAGCTAACGAGGTAAGCCATCTACACCTTTTACATGATATTAAGCTTTTTCCATAGTTTGACTCTATGCGGGATCTAAACTCCCTTACCTTTGACAGGCTTGGCGGGCGATATCTGGACCGATTAACTGTCCGGCTCCGCTGCCCGAAGACCCAGCCCCAGCTCCAGTAGTGAAGCTACTAGTCCCGGCGCCTTATGTGGTGCAGGAGAAGAAGGCCAAGAAGATGAAGGCCACGGGGACTCGAAAGAGTTCCCGTAATATGGTGGTGTCGGACTCGTCATCCGACGAGTCCGAGACGCACTCCTCCCGTGAAAACGAGGAGGAGGAAGAAGAAACCTCTACCCCTCCAGCGGGGGAAGGAAAGAAGAGGAAGGCCGCCCCAACGGGGGAGGCCGAAGGGTCCAGGAAGAGGAAGACCCCTCCGCCGGACTACTCCCCCGATGCCGAAGAGGACGAAGAGGAGTGGCCAGACAGGGCCAAGCGTCCGGCGAAATCGTAAGTTCGGATATTAGAGTAACTCATGACGTTCCTTTGTTGCACAGCTTTCCCTAATGTCGAATATAATTATGCAGCCCGCCTCAGACCGGACTCGAAGAATCGTTGGGCGGCTCCCTGGACTCATCGGCCGTGAACTCCGTTCCACGCGCTGCCTCCCCCCGCACTGTAGACGACGCCGAAGTGGCGTCGCGACAAGCTCTAGGGCAGGAGGAGGTGGTCCCGGAGGAGCCGCAAGGCAACCTCCCGGACTCCAGGAGTGAAGGGGACAAGACCCCCCAGGGCTCCAAGTACGGCTTTGAGCCGGACACCGCACCGGAATCTACAACAGTTCCGGGCCGCGGTAGGCGAACTCCTTCCAAGAGGAGTAAGCCTTCTGAGCCGACAGCCTCCGTCCAACCGGAGGTGCCAGAAAATCTGCTGGAGGTGCTTGACGGCGCCTCCATCGACGAGGAGCACCGTACTATTATGAGTACGGTGATCCAGAAGGTTCAGTCTGCCAAGAGCGGACTGACTGAAGCTTGCGCTAGCCTTCTGACAGGCTTCGAGGTAAGTAAAAATATGTAAAAGTATAACCGCATAGACAGTAGCCCCTGATGCTCTGTTTGGCGTTCGGAAAGAAAAGCCGAATAGAGGATCTATTAAATTTCGCAGGAGTCTAACAACAAAGAGTCAATATGCGTATGCAGGCTTCGCTGCTAGCCACCACCGCACTGACTGCGGAGGTGGGTGCCCTAAAACAGGGACTCGAGAGGACCGAGCAAGAGCTCGGCCTTGCCAAACGGCAGCTCGAGGAGAAAGAAGGTAAGAAATATCTTACAGACAAAGTGCCTATAAAAAGACGTGATTGCAAAAAATAACAGGATTGTACTGCTTATTGTAGGGGCCACGACTGAGGTGGCGACCCTCAAGCAGGCACACTCCGAGGCCAAAAAGAAAACGGCCGTGGAGTGCACCGAGTGAGAGAAACTTGAGGCCCGGGTCGGCGAGGTGCAGCAGGAGCTTCAGGTTCTCATGAAAAAACATGAGGGTTTGGAGCTTGAGTCCAAGATGCAAGCGTCCGAGCTCGCGGCGGCCCTTGAGACTGCCAAGTCTGCCAAGGCTGAAGCCCAAAGGGCCCTCCAAGAGTTGGAGGAGATGAAAAAGATAGTGGCGGGTAAGGCATTCTTTATGCAAAGCAGAAGTATAAAAGTAAAGTACTTGTTACTTACCCGAATCCGGAGCTCTCCAGGGGCATTCGCAGATCTTCGCCGCAGCGTATCCAACACCGCCGCATTCTAGCAAGCCGAAGAGGGCAGCTCGACGGAGAAGGTGTTCTGGTCTCAGTATGCTGAGGCCGGACACCCTGTGCCCTTGAGCAACCAGCTGAAACAGCTGGTCGAACTCCACAAGGCGGCCGAACAAGCCATGAAGGGCTTCATAGTTCGGATGTGGCCCGGACAGGCCTTGCCTGGGAGCTACTTCGGGCTGGTGCGGCGACTGGTGGAGGCCTGTCCAAGGCTCGTGGTCATCAAGCGCTCCGTCTGCATCGAAGGTGCCCGTAGGGCCCTTGCCCGTGCAAAGGTGCACTGGGGTAAGCTGGACGGTGAGAAGCTTGTGAGGGACGGGCCGCCACCGGGGAAGGAGCATCGCAAGCCCGAGAACTACTATAAGGATGTTCTTGCGGGTGCCCGCCTTGTGGCGGATGAATGTACCAAGGATGTAATTTTTGAATGAACTCGCTCGTGTTTATCCTGTGCGCTGAAAACTTGTTCATATGCGCTAAGCAATGCTTATTGAATTTAAAATATTACTTTCTGTGCGGCCGTTTATCAAAAATTGAGAGATGGCCGGTCGTCGGCTTCTGCCCCCGTGCCACTAGTGCTGGGGTGTTCGGGATAAACCTGAGCGCTCTTTTTCCCATAGTTGGGTCCTTTGAGGGAGGCACTCAGCACAACGAACCAGGCAATCGGACTATAATGCTTGAACACTCTCACTTAGCCATAGAACTCTATAATTTCAAATTTCGGCGAAGCCCCTAGTTCGGAAGACCGAGTTCGGGGCGCTATCCACGCCTTGGTCGGACAAAGGCGGCTCCTTTCTCGAAGCGGCATAAGCCTTTAGGGACTCGAAGAACCTCTCGAACACCGACAGGCCTCTCGCCACATCATGATAGTCAGTTTTAGCTTTCTCCACTGAGGTGCTTAGCCCAGCTCAACCGGGGCACAATCGTAGTGGTTCTCCTAGTGCTACCTTAGCCGATATAGCGGAACGTAAGGCACCAAAACATAGGATCCGGGCAAACCCACATCATGATTCGGAGCCGATGCATATAGTGCTATAAGTTCGGGGTGCCGCACTTGTGAAAGTGTACGGACTTCTCACGCCATATTAATGGGTACCAAAGCCCCTGGCGTATTCTGCCGTACCACGGTGTACGGGTGCAACATGTCGTAGACATATATATGAAAAGATGATAATGCAAAAAATAGACAGAAAGCTATGCATTGTTTATAAAGAGGCTATTTATCAAAGCCGAACGATACAAGTGGTGCGATAAGCAAAAAGATATTGGACTATTTAGTATGTCCTGACCAGGGGCAAGCCGCGGAGTTGTATTTAAAACAGGTATACCGCTCGTAACAGAGACCACCTGGGTGTTCCATAATGCGACATGGCTTGTCTGCCTCCTAGATCTTGCATCGTTTGTGCGGCAGTCGAATTGCCGAATAGGTCGTCCGAAGTATGGAGTCCTGAAAGTAAGAAAAAGTTTAAAAAAGAATCCGGCAGCCCCTAGTACGTTTTAATCCGTATTTTGGGCATGCCGCTATTGTGCCCCTTCCCCTGTGCCCATGGTATCTCAAGGGCGTAGTTATGTACGCGAGGTACTGGTTTCGCTATGTTGCGAGAGCTGGGGTTGGGGCCGCATTGCTACGCTTTCTCATAGTGTGCCAGGCGGTGCTGCTGTGGGTTACTCCGGGCGCGCGTGGCAGTGTCTGGCTTTTTAACGGCCGGACTGGAGAATTGCCTAAGAAGGCTACTTTGTACTTCCGCTGCGAGAGCCGCCGTGTGCTCCTCCGTACGGAGGGAGCGTTCGGTGTTTCCGTTGACCGTGATTACTCCTCGAGGGCCTGGCATCTTGAGCTTGAGATATGCGTAGTGCGGCACCGCATTGAACTTTGCGAATGCGGTTCGTCCGAGCAGGGCGTGATAGCCACTTCGAAACGGGACTATATCGAAGATTAACTCTTCGCTTCGGAAATTTTCCGGGGATCCGAAGACCACGTCAAGTGTTACTGAGCCTGTACAGTTGGCCTCTACACCTGGTATAACGCCTTTAAAGGTCGTTTTTGTGGGCTTAATCCTTGAGGGATCTATGCCCATTTTCCGCACTGTATCCTGATAAAGCAGGTTCAGGCTACTGCAGCCGTCCATGAGGACTCTTGTGAGATGAAATCCGTCGATGATTGGGTCGAGAACCAATGCGGCGAAGCCGCCATGACGGATGCTAATGGGATGGTCCCTTCGATCAAAAGTGATCGGGCAGGAGGACCATGGGTTGAACTTTGGGGCGACTGGCTCCATCGCGTATACGTCCCGTAGCACATGCTTCCACTCCCTCTTGGGAATGTGGGTTGCGTATATCATGTTCACCGTCCGCACTTGTGGGGGAAAGCCCTTCTGTCCATTGTTGTTCGGCGGCTTGGGCTCCTCCTCATCGTCGCTGTGCAGCCCCTTGTCTTTGTTTTCGGCTCTTAACTTGCCTGCCTTCTTGAACACCCAACAATCCCTATTAGTGTGATTAGCTAGCCTTTCGGGGGTGCCATGTGTCTGGCACAAGCGATCGAGTATTCGGTCCAAACTGGACGGGCCCTTAGTATTCTTTTTGAATGCCTTTTTCCGCTGACCGGATTTATAGCCTCTGAATCCGGCATTGACTGCTGTGTCTTCATTGCTATCGCTGCTAACGCGGCGTTTTTTCTTATGCTGACGTGTCCTGCCACTTTTGTCCTTGGTATCCGAGTTACCAGGGTTCTTTGATAAGTTGTTACTGCGAGCTAGCCAGCTGTCTTCTCCCGCGCAAAAGCGGGTCATGAGTGTCGTGAGGGCTGCCATAGATTTCGGTTTTTCCTGTCCCAGGTGCCGGGCAAGCCACTCGTCGTGGATATTATGCTTCAAGGCTGCTAGGGCCTCTGCATCCGGACAGTCGACTATCTGGTTTTTCTTTGTTAGGAACCGTGTCCAGAATTGTCTGGCCGATTCCTCTGGCTGCTGAATTATGTGGCTTAAGTCGTCGGCATCCGGTGGTCGCACGTAAGTGCCCTGGAAGTTGTCGAGGAATGCGGCTTCCAGGTCCTCCCAAGAACCGATTGAGTCTGCTGGCAAGCTGTTAAGCCAATGTTGGGCCGGTCCTTTAAGTTTGAGCGGGAGGTATTTGATGGCATGTAGATCATCATCGCGTGCCATGTGGATGTGAAGGAGATAATCCTCGATCCATACCGCCGGATCTGTTGTGCCATCGTATGATTCGATGTTTACGGGTTTGAAACCCTCTGGGATTTTATGCTCCATTACTTCATTCGTGAAGCATAGCGGGTGTGCGGCGCCTCTGTACTGGGCTATATCACGACGCAGCTCGGAAGAGCTATGTCTGTTGTGTTCGGCCCGACCGGATTTGTTGTATCCAGAGTGAAGATCATCGTCACGTGCCGTAGGGCGCCTGCGCGATCCGTAGATCGATCTTGTTTGTCTTGCCTTATCCTCTAGTACGTCTCGCAGGTCTGGCGCATTTTCCCGTGCCTTAGTTGAGCGGCATCGGGGCATGGCTTGGGTAGAGGGCCGAGAGGCCTCTCTGTCGCGGCCGCGAGGTGGCCAGTCTGCCATGTCGTGCGCTGGTGATGTAGGTGCTTCCTCCTCTGATCGGGGTACCGGCCTGCGCTTTGGGTAACTCTTGGAAGGGCGTTCGAGTTCATACTCTTCGGCCGCAAGGACTTCAGTCCATCTGTCAGCTAGCAAATCTTGGGCAGCTCTAAGCTGTTGCTGCTTTTTCTTGAGGCTGCTTGCCGTGGATAAAAGCCTGCGTTTGAAACGCTCTTGCTCGGCGGGGTCTGATGGTATGACGAATTCGTCGTCATCGAGGCTTGCCTCATCTTCGGAGGGAGGCATATAGTTATCATCCTCGACCTCTCGGTCTGCCGCTCCCTCATGAGGGCTGGCTTCTCCATCTTCCTGTGCCGAATCTTGCTGAGGTGGGTGTTCTTCGGCGCTATCCGGGGTAGTATTATCTCCCGTGCAAGAATCATCGTTTTTGCTTTGGCGGGATTTAGAGCGGCGCCGCTGACGCCGGCGCTTTGGCTGTTTCTTGGGGGTGTCATCCCCCACTGTTCCATCGCCGTCTCCATCTTTTGGAGTATCCACCATATATATGTCATATGACGAGGTGGCCTTCCAGCGCCCTACAGGTGCTGGTTCCTGTTCGTCTCCTACATCGTCGTCCATACCGTTGATGTCTTCGGAGCCGAAGTCAAGCATGTCGGTTAAATCGTTGACAGTGGCTACAAAGTGGGTGGTGGGTGGGCTTTAAATTTCTTCGTCGTCCGCATCCCATCCTCGCTGACCGTAATCCGGCCAGAGCTCTCCTGATAAAGAGAGAGACTTAAGAGAATTCAGGATGACGCCAAAAGGCGAGTGCTAAAAGATGTCTGCGGCGGTGAACTCCATTATCGGCGCCCAATCGGATTCGATTGGTAGAGGCGCGGGGGGTTCGATGTCCGGGGAGGAGTCCGGATCCTCTGACTCACGGATCATGCAGAGTGCGGGGCTAGGGTTCGGCTCGATCGCCTTTGAGATCACAGCCCCCGAAGTGGCGTCCAACCGCTCGTCCTCGATTGGCGCAATAGGCTCCGAGTTAGTGGTCGGAACCGATGCGTGTGCAGCCTCCAGGACACTACCCGGAGGCAAAGCTAGATCATGCCCCTCAGATGGTGCGGCGCGCTTGGCCGTGGCTTGAACCCGTCGAAGATCAAGTCTCCGCGGATGTCAGCCATGTAGTTTAAGCTTCCAAACCTGACTTGATGGCCAGGGGCGTAGCTTTCGATCTGCTCCAAGTGGCCAAGAGAATTGGCCCGCAGAGCGAAGCCGCCGAAGACGAAGATCTGTCCGGGGAGAAAAGTCTCACCCTGGACCGCATCGTTGTTGATGATCAAAGTAGCCATCGGGCCTAAAGGCGACGACACAGAGGAACTCTCAATGAAAGCACCAATGTCGGTGTCAAATGCGACGGATCTCGGGTAGGGGGTCCCGAACTGTGCGTCTAGGCCGGATGGTAACAGGAGGCAGGGAACACGATGTTTTACCCAGGTTCGGGCCCTCTCGATGGAGGTAAAACCCTACGTCCTGCTTGATTAATATTGATGATATGGGTAGTACAGGAGTAGATCTACCACGAGATCAAGGAGGCTAAACCCTAGAAGCTAGCCTATGGTATGATTGTTGTCTATGGGGTTGATGAAGTTGTCCTACGGACTAGAACCCTCCGGTTTATATAGACACCGGATAGGGTTAGGGTTACATAGAGTCAGTTACATGGTAGGAGTTCTTGAATATCCGTATCGCCAAGCTTGCCTTCCACGCCAAGGAAAGTCCCATCCGGACACGGGACGAAATCTTCAATCTTATATCTTCATAGTCCAGGAGTCCGGCTGAAGGTATAGTTCGGCTATCCGAACACCCCCGAATCCAGGACTCCCTCAGACATTGACCCAGATTAGTACTGCAAGCCAGGTTTATTGACAATTTTACTTGTCTTTCTTACTCATTCGATATAATATCCAATTATTCACGTCGATTAGTTGCAAACAATAAGTGCTAGACAAACTTCTTCATTCAGATTTTGGACGGTCTCTTACAGTAGTTGCAATTCTGCATACTTGTCCTAGTAAGCTCATAAGTAAATGATTGATTCACTACATCTACGCTTGCCTTGTCATATTTGTTGTAAAGATTCTTTTAGGGTGGACCACCCTCTTTTTATATACTGGAACCGTAGACATGAGTGAATAGTATTTCTCTATGTGATCTCTTCCATCATGTGTGGGTAACGAACACTGCATTGTATAGAAAGAAAGTTTCATTTCTAGCTTTTACATAGGTTTCGATCTGTTACATGGAATACAATCTGCCTACTTGCTATGTGTCGCACTAACAACACTCCACTCTTGAATCTAAACATTACGCCGCTCATAATTGCTTCGTTTATTTGTTTAAATACGAATTTCCTATGATTCTAATGTTCCTACTTCAGTTTTGAAATGTGTGCCTGCCTGTTATAGAGACATAAGGGGTTTGTATTTCTGTGTGTGGTCTGGTCAGCATGGTTGGGGAGGTGAACTTTGCATATGCAGGGGTTTATATGGAGACACTCTCCGAGTTGAATCCATAATGCATTCCATAGATAATCTGACTACTTATTATGTTTTCATGAATCTCAGATTCTGAACAGCATCATAATGATTATGAGCTTGCGCGCATGTAAAGAATAAAGGAGAACAATGCCATTGCTGTCAAACTTGGCATTAAGGGACTGAAATCAAGTCTGGATGCAATGCAATGCAAATTCTCTCCACCTACAGATTCATGCTCAGAATATGATCCTAACAATTATTTTGAGCTAGAGGGAGACCTAAGTCAATGTAGCTCCCTAGTGGAGGAGTCAGAGGAATATGCCCTATCTTAGTGACCTATCAAGGTACTTGCTCTAACTTTCCAAGGTTACATTGCTCGCACATATCGTGCAACTAATGCTTTGCATTGCTTCTACTTTGTTGAACTGCCATTAGCTTAGTTTACACATCGTGTATGTGAATACACCCTTCCTATCCATTTTCAGTACATATTCCATCTGTCATCATACCATATTTATCCATTCAAATGTTGTTCTTGTGTATCAGACGTTCAAAAGGGATAGGGCGATTGCTGATCATGGAGGAGCACAAGCAAAGTATTTGGAAAAGGTAGTGGCACCTGATAAATCAAATAGCCCATTAGTTGTAGTTGCAATATCACCTGACCCACAAAATACCCCAACTCTAGCAGACTATAGCCCTACTACACTGGTCATTTCTGATGCCCCAACTCAGCAGACCCCAGCTGCAGTAAACAGTATGATTATGCCAGTTGACATAGCACCAGTTGTACGACGCAAAACCCCCATTCCTGCAAAGAGTACACCAAATCCAGTTGCCAAATCCCTTTTCGAACTAGAGAGAGCCCCAATTGCAGCAAATAGGACCCCTGTTCCATTTGTTCCTAGTTTAGAAGACGAAGCTTATGTTGTTGTCTGGAACTTTGTGCGCATCTTTCCTTCATGGAAAGATTATACCGTAGACACGGAACAATTTCCAGTCTTCCTCCGCAACTTACGGGTAAGTAATGTACTAATGTTATTCATGGTCATTACTGCATATGTTTCTACTGACAGAAGACACAAGATTTCATTCTTTTAAATAGGCGAGGAGCAAACTGGATTGTGATGATGAGCAAGGGTTGGTTGCACTTTTCAAGCACTCGTTGATGAAGTATCGTTCCTACCTGAGGCAAGCGCACTTCGATGGCAAGCCTCTGAAAGAAATTTCTTTGAAGTCTCCGGTGCTACATTTATCCAACGGTGACTGGAATAATCTTGTTACACATTGGTCTCGGCTCCAGCATAAGGTACTGTCTATGATATCACATCACAATTTGAACTACATTTCTGCATTTGCCTTAACGTCTCACTTGTACGAAAACTGTTAGCAGAAGAACATTCGTTCTCAAGGGACCACATAATCTCGCAACTATACTGCACACTGCATTGCTCTTGTGAGTACCTCTTGCCCTGTATGACCATACTTACTTTCATAGCTGTTTGATTATGTAGCATCACTCCACATGTTAGCCTCGTTTCATCCATTTGGTGGACATTATAAGATCTGTATGGACTCTTACATAAATTTAGAATCAACCCAATGCTTTTGAAGAGGTTTAGCTCTGCATTCCTCTTGTAAGGACTGAAGGTGGTCTATCACTGTACTTACATTAATAGCTACTCCCTCCGTCCCATAATATAAGAACGTTTTGTATAGTACACCAGTGTTCAAAAACTATTGTATTATGGGAAGAGGGATTGGTTCATTTTGTAGCATTTTGCGTGTTATCTCCCTCGCCCACCATTTACTAAAAAAGATCAGATCTATATTTAATCTTACCAACAAGTAGAATACACAGACAATGCCAGTGCAAAAGTGTAGCCCATTGCTCTTGTCAGTACCTTTTGTCATGTAACGCTTGTACTTCCAGGGATTGGTATTTGATTATGTAGCATCAATCTGCATCTTATCTTCATTATCCTCTATCCCTTCCAGTATTATCATATCTATAATTACTCTCTACAAAATATAGAGTACAGGCAATGCTTATGAAGAAGATTCTGTGCTGAAATTCTTGAGTTATCCTTCCCTTGACATGGAGAAGGGCATTATAAAGCCGGTGTTAACTGTTAATGTAAGTCAGTCCTTCTAAAGCCTTTATCCTTAACTGCTATTTAATTTGCTCATACTCCCTATTGTTTACTGTTGTTTAGTTTGCTGTTTCTACCAAAATGCATGTTCGTAAGAACCGTAAGTTCTAAGTTTTACTTGTAAAACCAAATTCCTTATTCATACCATGCACATTACTTAATACTCCCTATATGTATGCTTGTTTTTGTGGATCTATAATCCAGTGTGTGGTGAAGCAACCCACGATTGCACCTTGTCATCTGCTGTTTTATCTTACTGATGTGGCTGATGATATGAACAACATGCCATGCACATTATCCAAAATAGATACAATAATTTTCTTTGCCCTTCATCTATTCTTGTTATGTTGACATGGTAATCCAGTAGTGTGGTGAAGCTCCCAACATTATGAATAATGCCAAATTATGCTATTGATATTTCGAACTTAATCTTTATTTTATAATTTGAAATTGGATAGAATTGACAGACCAGTTATCATCTTTGTTTATACACGTGCAAAACCTGTCATCTCTCTACTTTGTTTCAGGGTGATATGCCTGATGGCATGCACAAATCTGCTGAAGGCTGTGAGACAAACCCAACATATATTGCAGCGAAGAAGGCAAAACATCTTGAAGATAGAGAGACAACCACAAAGTTTTGTCTTGATGCAGTGTTCAAGTTACTTGAGACTAGCAGCCAGACAAGCTCACAGAATTCGTTGTCTGAATCAGTTCGACTTCTTCAGTCCCAAGTTCTAGCAGAAAGGCATTCTGCAACTCAACTTCGACTTGAAATCCTATCTCTAAGAAAGATTGCGGAGAACACCAATGAGAACCTCATCACTAAACAGCTACACCTGGAAGCTATGACTGACATTCTAGGCCGGTCTCACAGCCTTGCTCAGCAGCTTGCGCAGTAGTTCCCCCGCAAGGTTAACCTTTATTGAACTGTCTTGAAAGTGGTCTCGGTTCAGTATTATTTTGTTACGCTGCAATGGTGCCCACTTTTTGTAATCTGCTTCTTAATTGTGCTTTATGATCACTGGTGGCGAACTTCGATGCCCAGTTTATGTAATATACCATAAATCCTTTATTGTATAGTGTAGGTTTATTCTCAGTTACTATGCCGTAATTTCTTTATTGTATAGAGTAGGTTTGTTCTTAATTCCTACTAGTTACTGCCATCATTCGCTATCTGAGAAAAATCAGATGTAATCGACCAGACCGAAACATTCGACTCTAACGGGCCAGGTTTTTAGCGGGCCACAATTGGGTCGGCCTGCGTCTTTCTTGGGCCCGAATGATTGGGGCCTTCACACATTGCACCAGGCCCAAACTTACACCGGCCTATATTTTAGTTGGGCCTTTTGTCGACCCAGCGCTTAGTTTGGCCCAGGTAGCGTTGGGCCATTAACATGCTGAATATTGTACTGGCCTGTTACGGCCGAGAAGAAACCACGGGCCTTTAGCAGGCCAAAATGCATGTTGGGCCTCAATTTTCACTAGTCGTCGACGGGCCTTTAGCAAGCCGAAATGTAGACCGGGCCAATTTGGGCCCCGTTAGCTCACGGGCCATTACCAGGCCGAAACATATCTCGGGCCTTAGTTGGCCCAATGATATCATGGGCCTTTAAGAGGACGAAAGCTTAGGACAACCATCAACGGGCCGAATTATGTGACAGGCCTTTAACAGGCCCAAAGTCACGTTGGACTTAACTGTTGCCACCTTTAGCATGGGCCGTTAGTGGGCTCGATGTCCCGTCGGACCATATATGGCCCATGGGGACCACGGGCCATTCCCAGGCCAAAAGTCACAGCGGGCTGAAATGGGCCCATGTCTACATCAGGCCTCTAACAGGCCTAAAGTCACTGGGCTGTAGTTTGGCCCAAATATTCGGCGAACAATTAACGGGCTAGATCTGGCTTCGGGCCGCAAATGGGCCCAAATATTGGGCGAACAATTAACGGGCCAGATCTGGCTTTGGGACGTGAATGGGCGCAAATATTGGGCGAACAATTAACGGTCCAGATCTGGCTTCGGGTCGTAAATGGGCCTTTATTAAGCAGGCCTTTATTGGGCTGGCCCACTAGTACCTGATTAAGTTCTACGGGCCTTTGTCTGGGCTGGCTTTTTATCCTATATGGGCCTCTGTTGGGCCCAGCCACGTGTCGACGTATCATAGGCATGTCTCCTCCAATGGACGGGCGACATCTGGGCCACTGACGAGCTGACAGGTGTTCCCTTCGGCCAATCAGAATTTTACACGTGGAAATTTCCCATTGGTCAGGGCTGTTAATGGGTTATCGGATCCAAAATCCGACCCGATAGCTTAACGGCGTTTCGTTACGGTGGATGCCACGTATCGGTCACCCTTGACGAAAGCACTTCTGTGACGCGCGATTTATCGTCATGGAAGTGGACACTTCCGTGATGATAATTTTGGTAATGTCATGGAACACTTTTTCGACAGCACAGGTATGACTATCTTGATTCTGTCATAAAATCTTCATGGATGTACATGCGTGACAAAAAACGCGACCTACTGTGACAAACACGTATCATCACGGAAGTGTATTTTTTTTGTAGTGGGAGGGGGCTAGGGTTACACAGAGTCAGTTACAAGGAAGGAGATCTGTATATCCGAATTGCCAAGCTTGCCTTCCACGCAATGTAGAGTCCCACCCGGACACGGGATGAAGTCTTCAATCTTGTATCTTCATAGTCCAATAGTCCGGCCAAAGTATATAGTCCGGCTGTCCGAGGACCCCCTAATCCAGGACTCCCTCACCGGCGGCAGCGCCGCCCACGAGGGGGTCACACTCTGGAGACGCTTGTCGGGTGTTTGCACCCGCCACCACATTTCCAAACGCGTAAGAGGGCCCAGCTTAAGACCTGGCGGCATAGCAACTCCCCCCCCCCCAAGACCTGTCCCGTCTAATGCTGGAACCGTTGACCCGAAGGTCTACGCCTTTCACTTTCGCCAAACAGGATTTGACATTCTTAGAATGTCATTTTATTTTGCTTTTCTTGTTGTTTTAATAAAATATGAAGATCTGAAATTCTTAAATGTTAAAGAGTCTTCACATAGTTGCATAATTATTCGTCTACTCATTGATCTTCACTTATATCTTTCGGAGTAGTTTGTCATTTGCTCTAGTGCTTCACTTATATCTTTTTAGAGCACGGTGGTGGTTTTATTTTGAAGAAATAGATGAACTCTCGTGCTTCACTTATATTACTTTGAGAGTCTTTAATAAATCATGGTAGTTTGCTTTGGTTATGAAACTAGTCCGAATATGATGGGCATCCAAGAGGGATATAATAAAAACTTTCATATAGAGTGCATCTAATACTAAGAGAAGTTTGATACTTGATAACTGTTTTGTGATATGGAGATAGTGATATTAAAGTTGTGCTAGTTGAGTAGTTGTGAATTTGAGAAATACCTGTGTTGAAGTTTGTGATTCCCGTAGCATGCACATATGGTGAACCGTTATGTGACGAAGTTGGAGCATGATTTATTTATTGATTGTATTCCTTATGAGTGGCGGTCGGGGACGAGCGATGGCCTTTTCCTACCAATCTATCCCCCTAGGAGCATGCGCGTAGTACTTTGTTTCAATAACTAATAGATTTTTTCAATAAGTATGTGAGTTCTTTATGACTAATGTTGAGTCCATGGATTATACGCACTCTCACCCTTCCACCATTGCTAGCCTCTCTAATACCGCACACCTTTCGCCGGTGTCATACACCCACCATATACCTTCCTCAAAACAGCCACCATACCTACCTATCATGGCATTTCCATAGCCATTCCGAGATATATTGCCATGCAACTTTCCACCGTTCTGTTTACTATGACACGCTCCATCATTGTCATATTGCTTTGCATGATCATGTAGTTGACATTGTATTTGTGGCAAAGCCACCGTTCATAATTCTTTCATACATGTCACTCATGCATCATTGCTATCCCGGTATATCGCGGGAGGCATTCATATAGAGTCATACTTTGTTCTAGTATCGAGATGTAATCATTGAGTTGTAAATAAATAGAAGTGTGATGATCATCAATAATAGAGCATTGTCCCCAAAAAAAGAGAAAGGCCAAATAAAAAAAGGAAGGCCCAAAAAAATAATATAAAAAGGGCCAATGCTACTATCCCTTTTCCACACTTGTGCTTCAAAGTAGCAACATGATCTTCATGATAGAGAGTCTGCTATGATATCACTTTCATATACTAGTGGGAATTTTTCATTATAGAACTTGGCTGGTATATTCCAACAATGGGCTTCCTCAAATGCCCTAGGTCTTCGTGAGCAAGCAAGTTGGATGCACACCCACTTACTTTCTTTTGTTGAGCTTTCATGCATTTATAGCTCTAGTGCATCCATTGCATGGCAATCTCTACTCACTCACATTGATATATATTAATGGGCATCTCTATAGCCCGTTGATACACCTAGTTGATGTGAGACTATCTTCTCCCTTTTTGTCTTCTCCACAACCACCATTCTATTCCACCTATAGTGCTATATGCATGGCTCACGCTCATATATTGCGTGAAGATTGAAGAAGTTTGAGAACATCAAAAGTTTGAAACAATTGCTTGGATTGTCATCGGGGTTGTGCACGATTTGAATACATTGTGTGGTGAAGATGGAGCATAGCCAGACTATATGATTTTGTAGGGATAGCTTTCTTTGGCCATGTTATTTTGAGAAGACATAATTGCTTTGTTAGTATGCTTGAAGTATTATTATTTTTATTTCAATATTAAACTTTTGTCTTGAATCTTATGTATCTGAATATTCTTGCCACAATAAAGAAGAATTACTTAGGGAAATATGTTAGGTAGCATTCCACATCAACTTGCGGGTTCCGCCCATGAACCTATGCATAGGGGTTGGCACACGTTTTCGTCTTTACTCTCTAGTAGAATCTTTGGGGCACTATTTGAAGTTCTTTGTGTTGGTTGAATAGAAGAATCTGAGATTGTGTGATGCATATCGTATAATCATACCCACGGATACTTGAGGTGACATTGGAGTATCTAGGTGACATTAGGGTTTTGGTTGATTCGTGTCTTAAGGTGTTATTCTAGTACGAACTCTATGATAGATCGATCAAAAAGGATAACTTTGAGGTGGTTTCGTACCCTACCATAATCTCTCCGTTTGTTCTCCGCTATTAGCGAGTTTGGAGTGACTCTTTGTTGCATGTTGAGGGATATTTATATGATTCAATTATGTTATTATTGTTGAGAAGACTTGCACTAGTGAAAGTATGAACCCTAGGCCTTGTTTCCTAGCATTGCAATACCGTTTACGCTCACTTTTATCATTAGTTACCTTACTATTTTTATATTTTCAGATTACAAAACCTTTATCTACTATCCATATTGCACTTGTATCATCATGTCTTCGCCGAACTAGTGCACCTATAAAATTCACCATTGTATTGGGTGTGCTGGGGACACAAGAGACTCTTTGTTATTTTGTTGCAGGGTGTGTTGGGGAAAACTTCATCCTACGCCTCCCACGGATTGATAAACGTTAGGTCATCCACTTGAAAGAAATTTGCTACTGTTCTACAAACCTCTGCACTTGGAAGCCCAACAAAGTCTACAAGAAGAAGGTTGTGTAGTAGACATCAATGAATGACGTAATAGTCCGGTTATGGCCGACCGACCCATACCGGGCAGCTTCTTCGGCCTCGTCAAGCGGCTCGTGGATGCACTCCACCGGATAGACACTGTGAAGCGCTCGGCATGCATTGAAGACGCGCGGAGGGCGTTCGGCCACGTCAAGATGCAGTGGTCCAGCGTGAAGGCAGATGAAATTGCCGTCAAGGCTCCTCCGCCGGATAAGAGCCACCGCAAGCCGGATTGATATTTCGACAGTGTGCTTGAAGGGGCCCGGATTGTTTGAGGGACAATGCTAAAACGACGCTGTATTTGATTAGACTAGTCTAAGCTGTGTCCGGGTGCTTGTAGAAACAATTATTTTGTTAAATATTTCTATATGATTCTGCAATTCGAATACTTCCCATTTTGGCTATTTTGTATCTAAAAGTTTTATTCCAGTCTTCGGCTTCAACCCCTGTGTGAATAACCCAGGGGTGTCCGGATTTCCGCATACTTTCTCTTTAATCCAACGTGTTCGTCCATGAAGGAGGCAAGGTGTGCGTCGGACGAAGCAACCAGACTATATGGCTTGAGTACTTTCACTTAACCATAGGGGTAATAAGTAGAGAGCTTGATAGAAGCCCCTAGTGCCTATGCGGCTATCCGAATAGGTTTGTCGTTGTAAACGCGTGGCTGGAAGAACCAACCCCTAGAATAAAAACGAGAGGAATCGTGAGGATTCTGGATAGTTCACTGAATAGCTGACCGGCTCATGCCTCATCATGACAGTCAGTTTTCGGCTTCCTTTGCTGAGGTGCTATAACCGGGCTAACCGGAAGCACAATCACAGTAGTTCTCCCTTTACCACCTTAGCCGGACGAGCGAAACGTAAGGTTGTAAGCATAGGAGCCGGGCAACCCAACTATTGACCAAAGACATGATTCGAACCCGATGCATATAATGCAATATTCAGGATGCCGAACGAGACCTCATAGAGTGTTCGGAGTTTTGAGTGTAAATATAAGTGCTCAGAAAGGATCCCCTGGCCTTGTATGAATGCTGCCGAAGCACAAGTGACAGGGATAATGTTAATGAAGCAGATATGTACTATATTCTTTAAATAGGAAAAATGCATTCATTAAATTATGTCGCATGTGTCGAAACGCTTGTGTACAAGTGAATACAATTCTAGTTGGTAAACTGGTGTTACATGCCGATGGCTCAAAGACAAAGGAAAATCAAAAAATAGGTCCCAAAAAAGGATAGAAACTAGTCTGAAAAGAATCCTTTGGATGGCCTACTGCACGTCTGCATTGTTCCTGTCTTGGTGGTTGTCCTTCGAGAGGGTGCATCGTTGATGATGGGCAAGGGTTTGGCTTGAAAAACCTGAAAAGGAAGAAAAAGAAAATGATTCATAAGGTCTATCAGGGTCGAGCCGGACTGTAGACTGTATCCTCTGATTGCCTTCGCCACAACCCATGGTATATTTATTGCAAAGTTATGTATGCGTGGCACAAGGGCCATGATAGTGTGGGGCAAGCAGCGAAGGATGAACAGCTAATCCAGCTCTGGATGAGCCAAGTTGTCATTCCATGGGGTAGTCCGGGTCCGCTTAATGGAATCCGGGGTCTTGACGGCCGAAGAAGTATTTGGCTTTGAGCTGCCGCTTTGTAGTTCAGCTGCGATTGTCGAAGTGTGCTCCTCTGTGCAGAGGGAGCGTTCCGTGTTGCCGCTTATGGTGATAACCCCGTGCGGTCCGTGCATCTTTAGCTTTAAATAGGCATAACGCGGGACTGCATTGAAACGAGCAAAAGCCGTACGTCTGAGCAGGGCTTGATAGCCGCTGCGGAAGGGGACGATGTCGAAGATCAAGTCTTCGCTTCAGAAGTTGTCCGGCGAGCCGAAGACTACTTCCAGTGTTATGGAGCCTGTGCACCGTGTTTCGACGCCTAGTATCACCCCTTTAAAGGTGGTGTTGCTGGGGTTGATTCTAGATGGGTCTATACCCATTTTCCGGACAGTATCCTGATAAATTAGGTTGAGACTGCTACCACCGTCCATTAAGTGGTATCCGTTTACTATGGGATCGAGGACCAGAGCTGCCGAACCTCCATGATGGATACTAGTCGGGTGATCCTTACGATCGAAGGTGATCGGGCAAGCCGACCATGGGTTGAATTTAGGGGCCACAGGCTCGACGGCGTAAACATCCCTTCATGCACGCTTGCGCTCCCGCTTGAGTATATGCGTGACATATATCATGTTTATTGTTTTTATCTCTAGGGGGAATTGCTTCTGACCCCGGACATTGATGGGTGAGGATTCTCATCGTCCTTTCTAGGAGGCCCTTTTCCCCAGCTGTGTTCGGTATGTATCTTACCGGCCTGCTTAAAAACCCAACAATTTTGTTGGAGTGGTTTGCGGGCTTACCGGGGTGCCGTGAATTTGGAAGGGGCAATTTAATATTTTTATCAAGGGTGGATGATCCATCCTTGTTTCCTTTGAATGGTTTCTTCCATTGACCGGACGTTGAGCCGCTAAATCCTGCATTAACTATTGTTTCTTCGGCTTCCTCATTGTTGTGTCGACGCTTTTGCTTGTGGCGCCGTGGTTTTCCATTGCCGTCCCTGGGCTCAGAAGTGCCCGGGTCGTTGGCGCTGTTGCTTTTATGAGCTAACTAGCTATCCTCTCCCGCGCAAAAGCGAGTCATTAATGCGGCCAGGGCCGCTATTGTTTTTGGCTTTTCTTGGTCGATGTGCCGAGCAAGCCACTCGTCTCGGACACCATGTTTAAAGGCTGCTAAGGCCTCGACCTCCGGACAGTCCACAATTTGGTTCTTCTTAAATAAGAACCTGGTCCAGAGCTGTCTGGCTGATTCACCGGGTAGCTGGACTATGTGGTTGAGGTCGTCAGCCTCCGGGGGCCGAACATAAGTACCTTTGAAGTTGTCTAAAAAGGCATACTCCAAGTCTTCCCAGCTCCCAATGGAGTTCTCTGGGAGGCTGTTTAACCAGTGTCGGGCTGGCCCCTTTAAATTGAGGGGGAGATATTTAATGGCATGTAGATGGTCGCCGCGGGCCATGTGAATGTGGAGAAGGAAATCTTCGATCCACACCGCAGGATCCGTCGTGCCATCAAACAAGATTCTATGTTCACGGGTTTAAACCTTTCTGGGAATTGGTGTCACATGACTTCATCGGTGAAGCACATGGGGTGAGCGGCGCCTCTGTATCAGGCAATGTCTAGACGGAGCTCAGACTGGAATTGTGTTCGGCTGTCGAGCCTAGTTCGGTTGTGTTGATCACGCCGGGCCCGGTAGCCATCGCCTCCTATTTGGGCACGCCCCCTTTATCCGTATATTGACCTGGATCTTTCGGCTCTATCGTCCAGGTCCCTATGATGGTCATATGTGTAGCCCGGGGGTGGTTCCCTCCTGCTTTGATGGCGAGGAGGTGCGGGTTTGTGTCCGGCATAGTTGGTCGATCTGTCGCGCCCTCGTGGCGGGCGGTCTAGTTTATCGTCGAATTCGGGGAGGAGCCGACGTTTAGGATAGATCTTTGGGCGTTCACGGTCCTTTTCTTCTGCGACGAGGACTTGAGTCCATCTATCATCGAGCGTTTTCCGTTTGGCTTGGACATGTTGTTCCTTCTGCTTTAGGTTCCGCGCAGTTGCAAGGAGCTCTTGCTTGAGGCACTCCTGTTCGGCGGGGTCTTCGGGTATGATGAAGTCTTCGGTTTCAAAGGTGACTTCATCCCCGGAGGATGGGATGTAGAGGCTATCTTCCGAATCCTGATTTATGATAGGATCCTCCGGGTTGACCTCTCCGTCCTTCCCATCATCCTTCTCTATGGCAGGTTCAATGGGGTCGGCATTATCCGTAGTGTCAGAATCTCCGATGCCGGTAGTACTGTCTTTCCCTCGCCGCTGACGTCGTTTCTGGCGACGACGCTTGCTCCTTTCCTCTACAGGACTGTCCTTAAAAGATCCTTTGGGTGGTCGCTCTTATCCTTGGGAGTGTCCACCATGTAAACATCGTAGGTGGGGGGTGGCAGTCCACCTGCCGGTGACCGATGGGTGTGGATCTAAGTCTGCTTCACCATCGGCGTCCATACCGTCGATGTCTTTGGAGGAATAGTCCAATAGGTCGGTTAATTCTTCGACCGTAGCTACCATATGCACTAGTAGAAAACAGGGCTTTGGTCCAGGCCGGGTCGGCCCATTAGACCCGGTTCAGTCAAGAACCGGGACTAATGTGAGCATTTATCCCGGTTCGTGCGGCTAAGGCATTAGTTCCGGTTCACCTGGGCCCTTTAGTCCCGGTTCGTGCCACGAACCGGGACAAAAGGGTGCGATGCCCACTAGTCCCGGTTGGTGGCACCAACCGGGACTAAAGGTTAGACCTTTAGTACCGGTTGGTTCCACCAACCGGTACTAATGGGTTTTGAGGCATTAGTACCGGTTCATGGCACGAACCGGTACTAAAGGTCCCATTTTCAAACAACCCCCCACCCCCC
>NC_041393.1:11778998-11793204 GCF_002162155.2 Triticum dicoccoides
TAGCAAAACAAAAGAAAATGATGGAAATGTCAAAAAAATAAAATAAAATAAGTTTCCCATGTGATATGTGGTCTACTTGTTGGGAAAATTTACAAATATGAATTTCGACTTTATTTGCAAAATCTCTCTGGAATTTGTAAAATGGGCATAACTTTAGCATACGAACTCGGATTAAAAAGTCTTTTATATGACAAATCATCTACTCGAACCCAGTTAAACATTTTCAAAATCGTCAAAAACCTAACAGAAAAAAGTTACGGGGCTTTTAAGATCTAGAGTGGAAAAAATCGAAAAAATTACTAGTCAAATCTGGTCAAACAGTGGTCAAACTGTCGTCAAACAATGGTCAAACTAATTATTCTAGAATATTAGTGTTACTAAATAATTATTTCAGTTATTTTGAATTTTGGTCAAATCTGGTCAAACTGTGGTCAAACAAGGCTGGGGGAGTGGGAGGATGGGTGACCGTTCGGGAAGTTAGATGATTTGGAATGATGAGGGGTGATTAGAGGATAAATTGAGCAGTGATGAGGGGTGGTGATTACACACTAAAGGTTAAAATAATTTAGAAATTTGAAAATAAAAAAAAATTGAAAAAAAAATTCAAAAAAAAATTAGTACCGACCCTTTAGTCCCGGTTCGAAAACCGGGACTAAAGGGCCTTACCAACCGGGACAAAAGCCCCTTTTTCTACTAGTGATGGGTGGTGGGTGGGACGCAAAATTCCCTATATTCGGCCCCAAGCTCGGGGACACAGTTTGGAGGTAAAGCCTCCGTAATGGCAAGGGATCACAAAAGATCCATGGCCTCGCTTAAGGGCGAGGGTCGGGCCGGAGCTCGGGGGTCTGCGGTGCTGGATGCGGCAGAAGTGATCGGATCCGCCCCGTAATCCGCTGATTCCCAGAGCTGGGGGCTCTCGCCCGAGAGTGAGTTCGGCTCTCCAACGATCGGGGATATCCTGTCTAATTCCAGGCTAGCCGAACTCGCAAGGGCCTCCAGTTCTAAGACAAAAGGCACCGAGACTGATGAAGATCCAACAGGCTTTAGGGCCTCGTATCCGGAGAAAGAAGCATGTCCGGGATTTAGATCCGAGACAGGGACGATGGTCGATTCCTGTGCGGCATCTGACGGTGAATCCGACAGGTCTTCCTCTTGTAGAATGAGGGCGGCCGGGGTTGAGAATCCTTCAAAGATCAAGTCTCCTAGGATGTTTGCGACGTAGTTTAAGCTACCGAAACTGATCTGACGACCAGGGATGTAGCTGTCGATCAGCTCGAGGTGACCGGTTGCATCGGCGTGAAAGGTGAAGCAGCCGAAGACAAAGAGCTGCCCGGTGATGAAGACGTCTCCAGGGCCGGCGAAGTTGTTGATGATCGTGGGGGCTATCGAGCCCTGTCGTCGACAGCATAGGGGAGCTCTCAATGAAAGCACCAATGTCGATGTCAAAACCGGCGATCTCGGGTAGGGAGTCCCAAACTGTGCATCTAGGGTTAGATGGTAACAGGAAGCAAGGGGCACAAGCTTTTACCCAGGTTCGGGCCCTCTTGATGGAGGTAAAACCCTACGTCCTGCTCTATTATATTGGATGTGAATAATGGTTACAAGAGTTGATCTACCACGAGATCGTAATGGCTAAACCTGAAAAGCTAGCCTATGAATAAATGATTGTTCTCCTAAAGACTACGCCCCCTCTAGTTTATGTAGGCACCAGGGCCTAGGGTTGATACAGAGTCGGCTTACAAAGAAGGAAAGTATTCGTCCATGCGATAAACTTGTCTTCCACGCTAAGAGGAGTCCCATCCGGATACGGGAACAGGTGTTAACCCTTGTATATTTGCGGCCCATCAGTCCGGCCAGCTAACCTAGCCCGGACACTCGAGGACCCCCAAATCCAGGACTCCCTTAGCCGTTCCCCCCTCCGTGCGTCTGCGGCAGCGACGTCGGTGAAGGAGGTAACACCACGGAGCACCCTGCCGGGTGCTTGCAACCGCCACTGCACTACCGGACTTGTAAGGGGGCCCAGCTAAAGACCTGTCGGCATAGCTACCCCCCAAACTACACATGTCCTGTCTAACCCTGGAACCGTTGACCTGGCAGACTACGCCTTTGACTTCCGCCGGACGGGGTAGGACCCATGGACATTTTCACCTGCGTGTGATAGCCATGCACATAGGTACACATGAGATCAAGGTCTGGGCACAACCCACCGCAAGATTCCCGCCGTTACTTCCCGATGTGGCCGGTCCCCCCCTCCGTGCATCGGCGACGGCGACATCGGGGGTGTCGGTGTCAAAACCGGCGGATCTCGTTAGTGGGTCCCTAACTGTGTGTCTAGGCCGGATGGTAATAGGAGGCAGGGGACACGGTGTTTTACCCAGGTTCGGGCCCTCTTGATGGAGGTAAAACCCTACGTCCTGCTTGATTGATATTGATGATATGGGTAGTACAAGAGTAGATCTACCACGAGATCAGAGAGGCTAAACCCTAGAAGCTAGCCTATGGTATGATTGTATGTTATGGTTGTTGTCCTACGGACTAAAACTCTTCGGTTTATATAGACACCGGAGAGGGTTAGGGTTACACAAGGTCGGTTACAAAGGAGGACATATCCATATGCGTATTGCCCAGCTTGCCTTCCACTCTAAGTAGAGTCCCATCCGTACACGAGACGATGTCTTCAATATTGTATCTTCATAGTCTAACAGTCCGGCCAATGGAGATAGTCCGGCTGTCCGGAGACCCCCTAATCCAGGACTCCCTCAGTAGCCCCTGAACCAGGCTTCAATGACGATGAGTTCGGCGCGCGGTATTGTCTTCAGCATTGCAAGGCGGGTTCCTTCTCCGAATACATCACAGAAGAATGTGAATACGAGGATAGTGTCCGACCCTACAAAATAAGTTCCACATACCGCCGTAGAGAGAATAATATTTTCGCAAATCTAATTTGCTGACTCGTTTTGGCAGCATGACGTTGTGTCATGGCCCGGTGATTATTCGCACCATTTTTCTTCAACCAGCTCCACACATAACACGAGGCGGTTTCTTGACACGTCTTGTCAAAGCGGAGATCGTGTTCCCCCAATTACAGGATTCTCATTAATGCGGTCGTGGGTAACCCAACCGTGTCTAGGACTCCTAGATTATAGGAAAGTCCTAATCGGCTATGGAGAGGACGCTTGATATTCACCCTCTTTATAAAGGGACAAGGTTTTCGCTTTTTCCCTCTCGTGCTCAATCGAACCCTTCCCCCGCCTTGAGTTCTAACACCCAAAGCCCAGGTTAGGTGCTTCGGATCTTCAATCATCTACGGATCCAGCCTTCAAGGCCGATGGATGTCCTCCTCCGTGATGAAAGAGGACATCAAGAAGTTGAGGGACGCCAGATACATGACCGCCGAGGTTTCGCATCGGCTTCCTGCTCGAGGGCAGGTCGTCCCTACTCCCGAACCTAACGAGAACGTCGTGTTCGTCTCCCACTTCCTCCAAGGCCTAGGCCTCACTCTAGATCCCTTCATCAGGGGTTTGATGTTCTATTACGGGCTAGATTTCCACGATCTAGCTCCGGACTCCTTTCTCCACATCTCGACATTTATTATCGTGTGTGAGGCCTTGCTCCGCGTTACCCCTCACTTCGGCCTGTGGCTCAAGACCGTTGAAGTAAAGCCGAAGATGATTGAGGGGCAAAATGCAGCTTGCGGAGGTGCATCAATAGGCAAGATGGCAGGAGCTCCATGGCTGAAAGCTTCCTTTCCAGAGGTGTCCGAATTATGGCAACGGGAGTGGTTTTACGTCACGGCTCCCAGAAGTGCCAAGTGGGCGGTTGCACCCACTTTCCGCTCAGGCCTCCCACCACAACTGATGTCATGGATTAGCAGAGGTCTGAGCTGGGCCCAGCCAAGGATGTGCCTATACTGCAAAGCCGCATTCGAGATCTCTTCGAGGGAGATTTTAATTTGGTTGTGGTAATACAAGTTATGCTGGTTCGTCAAGTCCAGCCTTGCAAACGACGGCCCCTTCGCTTGTGGGAGTTCAACCTAGAGGAACCGCGTGCCATTCAAAGTTTCCTCGGCCTAATGCACGGGGAGATGTACAAGTCATTCTTCGGACCTCAAGTAGAGTGTCCGGATATTACCGAGGACGTGGGCCTGAGCAGTAACCGCGCCGCCGAACAAGTTAGAAATCCTCTGGCCGAACACACTGTCTTTTATTCGTCACGAAGTTATTTCTAAGAGTTCGCTTCTTGACCAGGACTGGCTAACAAAGGCGAAGATGATCCGGTGTTTGCCCCCCTCCCTGAGGGTCTGGAAAATCCGGTATTGGAAAAGATGCTTGAGGTCGCACCTTGCCCGGAGCCCTCGAAGGAAGATTCCGGGGGGGGGGGGTAATACGGGCGGACGCGGGCCCCCATCGCTGCCCGTTCCAACCGAGGGAATGAGCATCTCCATGAAGGAGGATAACCGGGGGAGGAAAAGGACTGCTTCCGAGGATCCGGAAGCCGAAGCCTCCAAACAGGAGAAGAAGTCTCCCACAGAGGGTCCTGCCTCGGGGGGTGCTTTTGCCACACAAAGTCCGCGGGGGGATCAGCCCTCCAACTAGTCGTAAGTGATCCAAAATACTTTAATAGTAAAGGTATGCTATCTTTTTTCTGAGAAAGTAACCACCGCATATATCTTGCAGTTCGGGCCTTAGCCCCTCTCAGCTGAGCTTGTCTTCGGGGGATCTTCTTCCAGAGATGATGGAGAGCGAAACGCCTCCCCTGGACTCCTCCGCTCAAGAAGCGGGAGACCCCGAAGTGTCGTCACGGAGGGCCTCTCCAGATCCGGTGAGGCCAGAAGATAATCCCATAGTCCCCCGAAGTCCCCAGCGTTCGGCTCCCGAAGAGAGCAGACAAAAGAGTACGGCACCATCTGGTGTGCGGTCGGACGTTCTGAGGGAGTTGGTGGGCCGAGTGGCCATCTCAGAAGAACACCGTAAGCTGATGGGTATGGTGATGGAGAGAATTTCGTCCGTCGAAAGTGGATTACATGAAGCCTTTATGAGTCTACTGACAGGCTTTGAGATAATATGTGATAATACTGCACATGTTAGGTGTGCCCTGTGCAGATAGTTGCCCCTGAGACTCTGGTGGTCGTCGAGAACGGCGACAAACAGAGGACCATATTCCCAGGTAATAACCAGACTGCCCCTATGTGCAGGTGGTGGAAGCTCCGGTGGCTAGCCGGACTAGTGAGTTTGCCAAATTAAAACTGCAACTGGATGCGGCAGACGCCGACATCGAGCTTGTTAACCAGAGGCTTGACGAGGCACAGGGTAAGTGTTATTATCTGGTGAACGCCACATAGTAAGAGCAGCATCATGCCAGTTTCTTTAATATGTTGTGACTGCAGATGGAGCTGCCACCGTGGAAACCTTGCGGGCAGAACTTGCCCGAGCCAAGGAACAAGCGAGGATTAGTAATGTGGCTGCTTTGAAGGCGACCGAAGAGTTGAAAGCCGAGAAGGCCGCACATTGCGAGAGCCAAGAGAAGATGGCCAAGATGGCCCTAGAATTAAAATACACTGCCGACCGTTGCCCGGTCCTTGAAAAAGAAAACCGGGCAAAGGCAACGGACCTTGAGAAGGCCACGATGGCGGACAAAGACACCCGTTCTGCTATGAGAGCGAAGAAGGAGGGGCTGCGGGAAGCCGGGGATATTGCGGCTGGGAAACCCTTCATGTTATGGAGGAAGTTCAGAGATCCACGGTATGCCCCTCTGGATCGGCTGTGGAGTTCGGCATATGCGTATATGGATTTGGCGGCGAGTGCTGCTGATGCGGCCAAGTACTTCCAAGGTCTTACAGATCGTGAAGTGGACAAGCTGTTCTGGTCGCAATTCAACGTTCCAGAGCGTCCGCTGTCATTGACTGACCAGCTAGCCGAATGGGCCGAACTGAATAGGTTATCCGGACTTGCCATGAGGTCTGTTGTGGATCAGCTAAGGTATCATCCGCATTAAATTGTACACCCATCGGAAGCAGAAGCATGGAAGTCGTTCGATGAAGAATACCCCGAGGAAGCAGCCGATGCTGGGAATGTCAGAACTGGCATATCAGGTGATGGGTTAAATCCATATGGTATGTCGTGCAATCCATACAGCTGCTGGCCCGTGTTTGTAATTCCGCTCAATCTCCCTCCCGGTGCCCTAATGCAACGGAAGACCATGTTCTCGTCGCTCATTATTCTGGGGCCTGAATACCCGGGGAAGCAATGGTGTGTTTATGCAGCCGCTGGTGGATGATTTGCTCCATTCTTGATTCTTTCCAAGGTTGACATACGACCGGGATCTGCAGAGAGTTTTCTTGATGACAGTTTGGTTGCACTATTGCATGCATGACTTTCCCGGCTATGCTCTATTGTGCGGATGGTGTACAAGTGGGAAGATACCATGCCCAATGTGCATGCAGGCTCTGCGGATGATTTTGGCTCAGTAAGGGTGGCAAGTATGTAGCCTTTGACTTGCATCAACAGTTCCTCCCTCCAGACAATCCAGACAGGAAAGACAAGAAGAACTTCACGTAAGGTCGGGTTGTCCATGAAGTAACCGAGATTCCAACATTTTCAGGGGCAGATGTTCTTGCTCAGCTAAAAGCTCTCAAGCCTACAGGCAAAGGCAAAGGCAAAGGCAAAGCCAACGGCTTCGAGGGATATGGTGAGACGCACAACTAGACTCACATTACCCCCTTCTCACAGCTTTCCTATTTCAAGGACCTCAACATTCTTGATAAGACAAAAGATAACGTTAAAGATAGAGCTGATCAACATAAAATTTGTGATAGACCACGTCTAAACATGAAGCCTCCCACGGGCGGTCGAATAAACTGGTTCAAGCCAGATGCTGACTTCGTCCTTAAAAAGACAGAAAATACAGAGGTACTAAAGTGTCTCAAACACATAGTGAAGTTCACTGATGGTTATGCATCGAATATAAGTAAGGGAGTCAATCTTTCACCAACGCGCAAAGTGACCGGGCTCAATAGTCATGACTACCATGTGTGGATTGAGCGGATAATGCCGGTGATGGTTCGAGGCTATGTCCGCGAGCATGTCTGGCGAGCGCTTGCCGAGCTGAGCCATTTATTCCACACGCTTTGTGCTAAAGAAGTAAGTAAAGATGTTTTTGAAAAATTACATAAGAAGGCACCAGAGTTGATAGTCAAGCTAGAGAAGACCTTCCCGCCAGGCTTCTTTACTCCGATGATACATCTCATTCTGCACCTCGCGAACGAGGTATTGTTGGGGGCCTATGCAGAATCGTTGCCAGTATGGCCTTGAGAGGCCGAACAAGCATCTCCGACATAAATGTGGAAACAAAGCTAAGATTGAAGCTTCCATAGCTGAGGCAGTTATCCTAGAGGAGGTGTCAGACCTCACGACATCATACTATCCAGACCACATTCCCCATCTGCATAACAAGGTGCCCCGATACGATATAGAAGAGCCCAAGTATCAACCTAGGCTCCATCTATTCAACGTGCAAGGTGGCAGGGCTGGGGCCTCAAAATATTATAACATGCCACGACAAGAGTGGGAGGACCTCATGTTCTATATCTTGCACAACATCAAGGAAGTAGAGAAAGTGTGGATGAGCTAATAACACTACACAATTCCTTTATGTCTTCCACATCATCATCGTCTATGTTCACTTAGTCCCTGTCTAACACCGCTTTTCTTCTTTTAGTGATTTCGTTCAAGAGGAATGGGCGGCAATGAATCCTCCTACTGAGGTGGAGGCACTTACTCTTCTCCGTCATGGAAACCCTGGACGTAAAAAATTTGTTGCTTGGTCCATGGAGAAATTAATTTTCCTCATTCCCCAATTAAATACCTAGTTCAACATTTGTTAGTTAACAAAACTAATGCACCCATCAATTTCAATTATACTTGTAGGGAAATGATCTAAACATATCTATGGATGATGAGTTGAGATGGGTTTCTATGGATTTTGACCCTGCCGTCATGACATGTAAAAAGTATGATGTGAATGGGTATCGCTTCCATACTGAGCAGCACCAGAACAGCCAGCCTGATCCCAAAATTATAAATACCGGAGTGCTGGCGGGCAGGGGGTGGCAACAACAAGCGATGGCTGCGTGGTAATGCAAAGCTCCCAAAGCATATTCCTGCTACCGAGGAACAGAAGTGGCTCATTGAACCCACGGGGAAAGAGTAAGTGCCACTTAATAATATGTTCATCTTTTGCTTGTCACATGCTTATATTTTTCTTTATTTTGCTTGCCGCATGCTAATATTTCATTCTGTTGCAGCAACTGGATATATCCTAAAGCGGCCCGTATTCCCAACGGCCTCATCGCCGTCTTGCTGAAAGTACACTGGCCGGGGCTGTACTGTCCTGATCCAGTCAAGCACCCGGACCGTCGGGTTTTGGCCACAAGCTGGGACCACTAGGAAGCGGCCCTCCACGCGGACCATGAGATCCATGCCAAGGCCGTGATCACTAATTTTTGGGTGACTTCTCTTCACAAGCACAAGTCCATTTTGGTTTCATGAATGATTTAAATCATGGCTTCTTCCATTCTGGTTTCATGAATGATTGTAGAAATACTATTGAGTTCTTCAGCAGCAGAAAGCCATTGCCGACAAGATCATGTTGCGCCAAGCGAAGAAGAAGGCCCGCCAGCTGCAGTACGAGGTGCGCTGGGTGGCCATCTCGACATACTATCACGACGTTCTTCGTGTGAAGATGACCAAGGAATATGTGCGGAGGGAGAACATTAACTTGGAGAGGCACGAGTTCTTGGCGGTAAGTATAAAAGATTTTTCATTCCAATGTTTGTGGTAGATTTCATGGTTTCGTGTTGACATGCCATTATGTAGGTGTGTCCAAATTTGTGTTATGGAAAAGATGAGTCATGGGCAGCATTGACGGATCTGTGGTGTGGTCAGGATGGAGCCTGGGCGGCTACGAGCACAAAAAAAAAAGCTAACTAAGGGAAGGAGGGAGTACATGCTCAGGGAAACCAGAACCACTTTCTCCACAAGACACTTCACGTATGACTAACCTCATTAAAATCTTCTTATTCTATTTATCGTCACATTCTTATGTATGACTAACCTCTGTTTGGTGGTGCAAGAGGAGAAACTAAAGCGGCCGCTCTCACACATGGAGCGCGTGGGAGATCGCCCATATGCGGAGGAACCCCAAGAAAGGCGAGCCCAAGTACTACGGCAAGACCGCGGAGAAGAAGCATGCCTACTCTGAGGAGTATTTGAGGTTACATCCTGGCACATCTAACCCCATGACTGCGGATCTGGACGAGATGGTGGAGGTGGGCATGGGGCCCAAGAAGCACGGTCGGGAGCTGGTTCTGGATGATGTCATCACTCCTTCTATCTCCTACACACAGCTCCGAACTACCGACCCAAGCCTGAGCCAGCCCATGAGCACGCCCATGACTAGTGCGCGGTCACAGTCCCTCTTTCTGGAGCGGCAATCTGTAAGTATTTTCCCTCTGATCTTCATTTCTCACTTTATTTCCCGCATTGAGATGTTTTATGAGTTCCATCATGTCATATTGTAGGCCTACATCGAATACACACGCCAGGAGACCATGGTGTGGCACACGAGCCTTTTTGCATTCCATGAGCAAAACAATGCTAGGATACAGCGCGCTCTTGAGGAGATGACGGCCGGACGGGTTCCTCAATTGCATGCAGCACCACCTCCTCTAGCACAACCAGTGTTGCTTACCTTTGAGGAGTTTGTGGCACAGCACCCGGACCCCTCGCCGGTTAGTACATCCCCAAACTATTCACCCAAAGCATACCGTTTATTCAAGACAATCATATATCCCCTTAACATGTCTATTCAACATCCAGGGAACCGGTGGATCAACCGTTGGTGGTGGTGCTAGTGTTGGCATCACTACTGAGTCATGGAGTCCGGTAACTCCAATCAACAGAGGCGGTGGCGGTGGCTGTCTTGGTGGTAGCGCTGCCGGTAGTAGTGACGACCTGGGCTTTGGCGGACTTGGCGGTCACGACCTTGGCGGTGGTGGTGGATGTCGTGGCACTTAAGCCTTTATGTTCTTTACATGACTTTGTGGTCTTTTAAATGACTTGTGTGCTTTTTAGATACTTATATGATCTTTGTGATGATGCTTATGTTTGTGATGATACTTATATTGTTGTGATGGTGTTGGTTGTGAGGATGCTACTTATATATGTTACGGCTTAGCCGTCGGCATAGTTCTGGACCTATGCCGACAGCAAGCCTGCCCTATGTGCTACCAGTGGGAGGCCGTCGGCATAGCCCTGCCACGTGTCTCCTCCTGTATGGGTAGCATTTGACAACGGCGCCGGCAGTCACCGTTAGACGCAGAACATTGCCGATGGCCGCGGCCGTCGGCATAGATGTACGGACGCCGTCCGCATAGGCATCTATGCCGACGGCCTTTCTATACCGACGGGGGACTGGGGTACGCCGACGGATATGTTGCCGACGGTCCTATGCCGACGGGGGCCTGGCATCGTCGGCATAGGGGCTCAGTGTGGTAGTGCTATATATTACACTAACATATAGTTTTATGCAATGACGTCTTATCAAGTACCATACCTCTATGGCGCAAAACTATTAGTTGTCACTGGAATTTCTAATTAATAGTGGGACCAATGTTTTGTGATCAGGTTTTGACGTAGTCTTATTAAAAATTATAAAAATATCTCTTGGAATGGCCTATTTTAATTCAATTGGAGTTCTTTGCGGAAGAGCCATAAGAGAGACCAATGACCACCTTTTTCCCGGCTTAACACATGGTCGCTTAAAATGTTAGTCATGAATTGAGAACATGGTTTATTCCTTTTGTACCATCCAAAGAATAGCTGAGTCGAACAATAAGGTTTTAAAAAATAGGTAACTCTTCTTCCATAGTGCTTGTCATGCTAGCTTGTCAAGAATAATAAAGCAAACTAGATTTATAGATTTACCGAAAATTACTTCAGCACATATAATTAATAAGCATAGATGGAGAAAAGAGGTATTAGGTACTTCAATGGCCGGGCATATTCTTCTAATTTAAAGTCATCAATATATCTTCAATTTCATTTAAGGATTACGGAAACTTTCCCAATATATTTCTAAGTTAGTCGGTCGAAACCACCTACCATGGACATTTACCATTATAAGAAATGGACAACACATTGATATTTTTTTCTATGCCAGGAAAAATATCAGGCTTACGTCCTAGCAGACAACCTATAGATATGCTCATTCGAGTCCACATGCATACCTTTATGGCATCCTTGACGATTTCGTACAATGCATAATATGCATATCTTTTATGGACCTCATTCGTGGGGCCTCATATGTTTTACTTCTGGACAGAATTGATTGAGTTATGTCAACACGCCCATCAAGAGGACGCTAGATCCAACTACTGCCTGGTCCCCTGACCACGGAACCTAAGAAGCAAGTAGCAAGCGTGATATCATTGTGTAAATCTAATAATGGGATCTTCGTGGCGTAACTTTCTTATGCCTCCCACAATGGCAGATTCGTTGATGAATATTGCAGTACAATCGATATTACGCCAATGGAGAACAACAATTAATAAAGAGAGGTCATATCAGTATCCTTCTCTATTACAGTATCATGAAACATAGATTCAGAAAAACAAATAAAAATAGACATTGTAAATAGTTTTGCATTAAGATTTTCAAAATAAATAAATATGGTTACACTGGGATACTTGTTTGACATGTTATGCATTATGGTGTTAGTATCGTAAACTAGTATCCTATAAATTATACTACTATATTATTGTTTATGCTGTGACGCCTTATTAAGTAATCGTACCTATATGGTGCCAAATATGAGTTGCAACTAGATATACTAGCCATCTACCCGTGCACTTGCATGGCCTAGAAATTATAGGCACACATATTTATAAATAAATTTATATCTATAAGTAGAATGCAAGTGTTTAAATTATGTATATCATGTAACTAGGACAAATGCTAATTTATTCAACATCTTGCACAAATAGGAATGACATTCATTTAGTTGATATTTATTAAGATGATTATATTCATATTTTCTTATGCATGAAAATTTACTACCCGTTTTATTTTACTTGGCACCGTCTTATTTTGTATGATGCGATTTAGTTATTAGTTTTTCAAACAGGCACTTTTTAGCTGGCTGCGTGGATATTTTTTACTTTTTTATATGAACATTTTTTAGTTTTATATTCAAGATTTTTTTCAATGATAAGGCACATGTTTATTTCAAGGCGGCACATGCTTTTTCTAGGAACTTAGACGTGGGCGTCGAGTGCTATTTTTCTTTTGACGTGCGAGTTTCTTTTATGTACGTGGTGAGAAGTCTAATCCTTGATGTACGTGGTGATTGTTTTAATAGGACAGGATTCCCTTTTTCTTTGTGCAGGTGGATTTCATCCCTTACGTACATGGTGTTTCCTTGCATGGCCCTCCAATAAATCTTAACCATTAACGCATGGTCTTTTTTTAGATCTAGGTCTGAAGATTTTTTAAGTTGTATACACGTGTCTTTTTTCTTGCATGGAGAAGTCACGTGTTTTTTTCGCTGGGAACTTGGACGTGGGCGTAGATGACACTTATTTTTGTTTTTTTTTTCATCTGAGCTTAGATGTGGGCGTGGAGGCTCCTTTTTTTCGGACATTGTGGATCGTGCACCAATGGGACTCTAACCAAAATTAATTCTTTAATCTGAATCATTGATTTAAAATCCAAAGGTTGAATTTATATGATTTCTGAGAATTAACGTCGAGGCTTCATTGGTGCTTCCACTTAGTAAAGATAAGATTTATCTAATGATATATAATTAATAAGGGACAGTTGTTTTGTAATAAAGGTTGGACGTAGGCTTATAAAAAATACTTAGACATTTCTTAGGAAGGCGTTCTGTGCGAAGAGCCATAGTGGAGATCGCTAGCCACATTTTTGCGGGCATAACAGATGGTCACCCAAAATTTTATTCATGCGTTAAGAACATGATTTAGTCTTTTTATTCCATGCAAAGTATAACAAAGTTAAACGATAAGTTTGAAAAATAGGTAATTCTTCTTCTTTAGTGGCTGGCATGCATGTGTATTTAGCTTGTCAAGAATAATGAAGCAAACTAGAATTATAGATTTACCAAAAAATCACTTCAGAAATATAAGAACTATAGATGGAGAAAGAGGTATTATGTAGTTCAATGGCTGTTATTATTATTTGAATTATACGGAGAATTACTATCTTCAATTTCATTAGGATTATAGGAAATTTCACCAAATTTTTTTAAAAGTTAGGTGTTTGAAACCATTGACTTATACGGATATGGGCAACGGACAAAACCTTTGTTTTTCCTCTAGGGCAGGAAAAAGACCAGGCGCAACTCCTAGTAGACAACCATATCAGATATGCCCATCTGAGTCCACATGCATGAGCTTGATGGCAGCCTTGAGGACTTCGTACAATGTATTATACGCAAATCAAGATGACGCTAGATCCAACTACCGACAGGTCTGCCTCACCACCGAGCCTAGGAAGCATGTAACAAGCGTGATGTTATTATATAAATAAAATAATGGGACCTTTGTGACGCCACATTCTTAAGCCAGCCCAATGGGAAATTCATTGATGTATATTGCAATACAAACAAATAAGCCGATGTGGCAGAACAATTAAGAAGCGAGGTCATATAAGTATCATGCTCTATTACAGTAATGTAACACATAGATCCAGAAAAACTTATAAAAATAGATTGTAAATTAACTTTACATTGAGATTTTATAAATAATGAAATACGATGACACTAGGATAATAGTTTGTAATGCTATGTGAAAAGAGGTCATATAAGTATCATGCTCCATTACAGGTGTTAGTATCGTAAACTACTATCATATAAATTATACTACCGTATGATTTGTTGATAATATGATGTATTATCAAGTACCATACCTATATGGCACGAAAATATGACTGGCAACTATACATATTGATCTGATAATATCTCATTAATAATGGGACCAATGTTTTGCAATCAAGTTTCAACTTAGGCTTATCAAAAAACATTAACAGTGCTTAGAATTGCTATTTTAATTCCATTGGCATTCTATTTGGAAGAGCCATAAGAGAGACCGTTGACCACTTTTTTGCTGGTTTAACAAATGGTAGAATGAAATGTT
>NC_041393.1:11793214-11793870 GCF_002162155.2 Triticum dicoccoides
GTCACGCATTGAGAACATGGTCTATTTCCTTTTGTACCATCTAAAGTATAATCAAGTTGAACGCTAAGTTTTATAAAACTAGGTAATTCTTTTTCCTTAGCGGTTAGCATGCACATATATTTAACTTGTCAAGAATAATGTAGCAAGAATAATAGATTCACAAAAAAAATACTTCCGCACATATAAGGACTATAGATGGAGAAAGAGGTATTATGTTCTATGCACTCTTTAAAATTGAATTTTCCTCGAATTTAAAGAGTGCATACTATCTTCAATTTTATTTTAAGGATTACTAGAAATTTCCCCAATTTATTTCATATATATTTAGGTTTTCTAAACCACCTGCCTTGAACATTTGCCATTATGGGCAATGGGAAAAGACCTGGCTCAGTTCCAAGCAAACAACTAGCAGATATGCCCATTAGAGTCGACATGCATGGCTTGATGGCAGCCATGATGAATTCATACAATTTATAATATGTATCTGTTGTGGACCTCCTTCATGGGGTCATATGTTTGTATCGGCACGCCCATCAGCAGGATTCTGGATCCAATTATCGGCCAGTCCACTAGATCACAGAGCATGGGAAAGGAGTAACAAGTGTGATATCATTGTATAAATCTAATAATGGGACCTTCGTGGTGTCACATTCCTA
>NC_041393.1:11793942-11802601 GCF_002162155.2 Triticum dicoccoides
TCCTTAGACAATGGGAAGTTGATGTATCACTATAGGAATCAAGCAGTTTGCCATCAGGCAAGTATAGACGGAAAATATTGTCATTAGCCAACTGGCGGCAAAAAGTGGTGGAAAATCCTAAATCGACAATACGATACTTTGATGTCAGCTTTTTATCGGATTGATGGCAAAGATTTCGTCATCATGTTTCTTCCCGCTCTAGACGACAAAGTAGGGTTTAGGGTATTCTGTTGGCAGGTGGACCCCAACATCACTTTGCCGACAGCCTCATGGTCAACAGACGACAAAGTTTTCATTTAATTAGAAAATAACGGCAGCGACGTTGTGACTCGTTCTGGTGGCAGCGACGTCCAGTGGCAAGAATTCCGGCTGGTGGTGTTCTGGCGGTGAGTGCGTCCAGCGAGAAGATGGCTGCCGGCGGTCGGGTGGTGAGCACATTCGGCTGTCGGGTGGTGAGCACGTTTGGCAGTTGGGTGTTGAGCACCTCTGGCGGCCCGGGGTCGCTTTGGTAGACATGAGGTGGATGAGGAGGCTTGGGAATGCCGGGTCCAGCGAGGGGCGGCTACGGCGGGGTCCGGCGAGGGGCGGTTGCGGTATGGTCTTGCGAGGGTCGGAGAGGAAGAGGCTGATGCAGCTACTCGGACGCACAGGTGAGGGGTGCTACTGATGCGCTTCTGTGGAGGAGAGAAGAGATCGAGGGAGATATGGGCATGCACGTGCGGTGGGAACGTATGCATGGTGTAGTCGTGGGCCGTTGGACTGCCCCGCCACGTCATTGATCTAGGGGAGTTTGGTTCCAGCGAATATGAAACCTTCATATAATTTTTGTTTGTTTAGCCTCTTACTTTTGGTCAAATAAACATCTTAAAATTTAGTGATCTTCTCAAACTTTTTTCTATGCCTTCTAGAAATTATAAACTAATAGCACGCCAAATTTCATATACATTAGACCTTGTTTAAATTTTCAAATAATTAAAAAATTCAATATTGTCATTTTGCCTACAGTAGAAAAAGCAAACGACAAAGTCTTTGCCATGTGCCAAATAAAAAATAGGCGGCAAAGTGAGCTATTTATCATCTGTGAAATAAAAACAAATGGCAAAGCGAGATCGTTGCCCTATGTACAAAAAAACACGGCAAAGCCTGTTTTGCCGTCAGGTGCTGACAGCAAAAGTGTCTTTGCCATCAGTCCCGATGAAAAACTGACGACAAAGACACCAAGAGATGACAAATTAGCTGATTCTGTGTGAATGTTGGAGTATAATCGATAGTAAGTCGATGTGGCAGATAAATTTAATAAATAGAGGTCATATCAGTATCATGCTCTATAACATTATCATCGCACATGATCCAGTAAAACTAAGAAAAATAGACCTTTTAAATTGCTCTTCCTTGAGATTTTATAAATAAAAAAATATGATGATACTAGGCTACTAGTTTGTAATGTCATGGATTATGGTGTTAGTATGGTAAACTAGTATCCTATAAATAATACTAATGTATGATTTTTATACAATGAGGCGTACCAAAATATGAGTTGCATCTAGACATATTTCTCTGATGATAAATTTAATAAACAGGGACCAATGTTTTGTAAACTAGTTTCAACATAGTCTTACAACAAATACAGAAACATCGCTTAGATTTGCCTATTTTGATTGTCGGCTTAACAAATGGTCACGCAAAATTTTAGTCATGCATCGAGAACATGGTTTATTCCTTATGTACCATCCAAAGTAAAAAAAATTAAACAATAAAGTAAAAAAAATTAGGTAATTTACTGAACCTCTCCCACTGTTAATCCTAAAAAAACTTGTAATTCTACTTCGTTAGTGGCTGACAGGCGTGTGTATTTAGCTTGTCAAGAATAACGAAGCCAAGTAGAATTATAGATTTACAGAAAGTTACTTCAGCACATATAAGAACAATATATCGAGAAAAAAGTATTAGGTAGCTAGTTCAATGGCTGTGAACATTCTTTCAGTTTAAAGGGACCATAGGAAATTTCCCCAATTTATTTATAAGTTGGATATTTAAAACCATCTTCCATTGACATTAACTGTTATGAGCAATGTACAACACATTTTTTTGCTCTAGATTAGGACAAAAACCAGGCTCAGCTCCTAGAAGACAACCTGCAAAGATGCCCATTAGAGTCCGCATGCATGGCTTGATGGCAGCCTCGATAATTTCGTACAATCTATTATATGCATGTTTTGTGGATTTCCTTCGTGGGGCCTTATGTTGGATTGTTGGACAGACTTGATTGAGTTGTGTCAACACACCCAGCAAGAGGATGGTAGATCCAACTACTGGCTGGTCCGTTGGACCACCGAGCCTTGGAAGCAAGTAACAAGCGTGATATCATTGTGTAAATTAAATAATAGGACCTTTGTGGCATCACATTATTATGCCTGGCATAATGGGAGATTTGTTGATCTATATTGTTGTACAATCCATAATAAGCCGATGTGACACAACAGTTAACAAAGAGAGGTCATATAAGTATCATGCTCTATTATTGTATCATGGAAAATAGTTTTGCTTTAAATATTTTAAAAATACATAAATATGATGATACTAGGATAGTAGTTTGTAATTTTATGCATTATGGTGTTAGTATCGTAAACTAGTACCCTATAAACTAAACTAACGCCTGATTTTTTTGTGCTATGACACCTTATCAAGTACCATGCCTACAGGGCACCGAAATATGAGTTGCAACTAGACATATTTATATGATAATATCTAATTAATAAGGGAACCATTGTCTTGTAATCAAATTTGGACGTATGCTTATACAAAATACGTAAAAATCGAGTAGAAGGTCCTATTTTGATTCTATTGGCATTTTTTATGGAAAATCCATAAGGGCTAACGCCAACCACTTTTTTCGGGCTTAACTGATGGACGCGACAAATTTTAGTCATGGATTGGGAACATCGTTTATTACTTTTGTAGCATTCAAATTGTGACCAAGTATAATGGTAAGGTTTAAAAAATCATGTAATTCTTCTTTCTTAGTGGCTGGCATGCACCTGTATTTAGCTTGTCAATAATAATGAAGCCAACTAGAATTATTGATTTGCCAAAGCTTACTTCAGTACATATGTGAATTGTAGATCGAGAAAGAGGCATTAGGTAGTGCAGTGTCAGTGAATATTCTTCAAATATAAAGGGAGCAACGCTATTTTAAATTTAATTTTAAGCATTATAGAAACTTTCCCCAATATATTTCCGACTTAGTTGTGTGAAACGAGCTGCCTTGGAAATTTAGTATTACGGGCAATGAACAGCACACAGCCAACAAATACGCCCAGTATAGTGCACATGCATTGCTTGATGACGGCCTTGATGTTTTCATGCAATGTATTATGTGCATCTTTCCTGGACCTCCTTCGTGTGGCCTTATGTTTGATTGCTTGACAGACTGGATTGAGTTCCATGGGCACGCCCATCTAGAGGATGCTACATCAAACTACCCGCTGGTCCGCTTGATCACCCACCTTGGAAAGCAAGTAAAAAAGCATAAACTCATTGTGTAAATATAATAATGGGACCTTTGTGCCATCACATTATCATGCCTTGCACAACAAGAGATTAATTGATAAATAAGCCGATGTGGCACTACATTTAATAAAAAGAGGTCAAATCAGTATCATGCTCTAATATTGAATCATAGCACACAGGTCCAGAAAAAACTAATAGAAATAGACCATGTAAATAGCTTTGCATTGAGATTTTAGAGATAAATAAATGTGAATACACTAGGATAATAGTTTGTAATGTTGTGCATTATGGTGTTAGTATTGTAAACTAGTATTCTCTAAATTAAACCAACGCCTTTTTTTTTATCCTATGACTACTTATCAAGTACTTTACCTTTATTGCACCAAAATAATAGTTGCAACTAGACATATATGATGATATCTTATTAATATTGGGACTAATGTCTTGTAATCAAATATCAATGTAGGATTACACAAAATACATAAACATCGCGTAGAAAGTCCTATTTTGATTCCATTACGTTCTATGTGGGAGAGCCATAAGAGATACCATTGACCACTTTTTTGCCGGCTTAACAGATGCTCACACGAAACTTAGTCATGCTTTGAGAACATGGATTATTCGTTTTGTACCATCCCAATTATAACCAATTTGAACAATAAGGTTTAAAAATTAGATACTCCTTCCTCAGTGGTTGGCATGCACCTGTATTTAGCTTGTCAAGAATAATGAAGAAAACTAGAATTATAGATTTACAAAAAATTACTTCAGCACATATAAGAACTGTAGATTGAGAAAGAGATATTAGGTACTTTAATGTATGTGAATATTCTTTGAATTTCAACGGAGTAATACTATTATCTTTAATTTCATTTTAATGATTATAGGAAAATTTACCATTTTATTTCTTACTTAGCTGTTCGAAACCACCTGCCTTGAATATTTACCATTATGGGCATGCCCAACACATTGAATTTTTACTTTAGGCCAGCAAAAAGACTAGGCTCAGCTCCTAGCACACAACCGACAGATATGCCCAGTAGAGTCCACATGCATGGTTTTATGGCAGCCTTGATGATTTCATAAACTATATTATATGCATGTCTTGTGGACCTCTATCGGGGGGCCTTATGTCTGCCTCCTGTACAGACTTGATATAGTTTTGTTGGAACGCTCATGAAGAGGATGTTGGATCCAACTACCGGCCGGTCCGCTTGACCACCAAGGCTTTGAAGCAAGTAACAAGTGTAATGTGATTGCGTAAATCTAATAATGGGACTTTTGTGGCGTCACATTCTGACGCCTCGCAAAATGCGAGATTCATCGATCTATATTACAGTACAATCGATAATAAGCCGATGTGGAACAACAACTAATAAACAGAGGTCATATCAGTATCATGCTCTATCATAGTATCATGGCACATGGATCTAGAAAAATAATAAAAATAGAGCTTGTCAACAACTCTGCATTGAAATTTTATATTTAAGTAAATATGATGATATTAGGATACTGTTTTGTAATGTGATGCATTATGGCGTTTGTATCGTAAACTAGTATCCTACAAATTAAACTACTGTATGATTTTTATGCTATGACACCTTATAATGTACCATACCTATATGGTGCCAAAATATGAGTTGCAACTACACATAACTATCTAGTCATATCTAATTAATAATGGACCAATGTTTTGTAACCAAGCTTCGACCCAGGCTTATAAAAGATACAGAAATATCGCTTACAATGGCCTATTTTGAGTCCATTGGACGTTCTGTGCGGAAGAGCAGAGAGATAGCTGACCACTTTTCTGCCTGCTTAACAGATGGCCGCATGAAAGTTTAGTCGCGCATTGGGAAACAGTTTATTCCTTTTGTACCATCCAAAGTATAAACAAGTAGAATGATAAGGTTTACAAAATTAGGTAAAATAAATTCTTTAGTGGCTGGCATGCATAACTATTTGGCTTGTCAAAAATAATGAAACCAACTAGAATTATAGATTTACCAAAAAAGTACTTCAGCACATAGATGAACTAATAATAGAGAAAATGGAATTAGGCAGTTGGCCATCAATATTCTTCGAATTCAAAGGCAGCAATACCATCTTCAATTTAAGTTAAGGAGGATAGGGAATTTCCAAATTTAATGCTAATTCAGGTGTTCAAAACTACCTGCCTGGGACATTTACCGTTATGGCCAATGGACAAACATTTTATTTTTCTCTTGGAAAGGAAACAGACCAGGCTCGGCTCCAAGTTAACATTTGCAGAGATTCCCATTAGAGTCTATATGCCTGGCAAATTCTCCCTAGCATCGCAAATAACCCGAAAAGAACGAACCACAGAAACAACACACGTCCTCCAGAGGTTTGGATCCCAACCAGCGGCGATTCCCCAACAAAACCAAACTTACATTCTATAGACGACCCTTTTTTTGCTGGAATTCTATACACGACCCTGACGGCTGCAAACAAAGACCACAGACGACTCCCAATGGGCAGCGAACACACCGTGGTAGAACACAGAACAAACAGCTAACAGAACCCGGATAAGACCAGACACAGCTAACGGCCAAAACTCAGACAGGTCACAACAAAACAAGAAAAGGCAAACAACAGGAACAACGAAAAAAGCAATATATCCGGCCCACTCATAAGAAAAGGACAGCCCTCCCAACGAAGCACGGGCGCAATACATGGAACCCCAAAACATCGGTCGGAACCCCAAAACATCGGTCGGCACAAGAACGAAGCCTTCATGCAACACTTCTTCGAAAGCACCAGTACTTCATCTCCTTCGAAATAAGCTGACTGAAAAAACGTTCACGGTCAACAATCGAGACAGAATCAGACAAAAAGGGAGAAAGGATCAAGAGCAGGTACCCCGGGAGTGTGTTCGCTAAGTGATACTACCTCCGCCCTGGTTTATTAGTCCCCTTTGTAATTTGTGTTAAATTTTAACCAAGGATTTAACTGACAAAATGTTAGTGAATGTCAATAAAACTTTTATCTTTGGATTCGTATTTGAACATAGTTTTCAATGATATAGTTTTTGATGACATGCATGAATATTTGGTTAATTAAATTTGTAGTCAAAATTTGGCACAGATTATCATGGGGATCAATAAACTAGGACGGAGGTAGTACGCCTTAAAGCACCGCAAAAGTCCATGAGTCAGGTATACAGAAAGACGATATGTGGAATAGCAGTTCGGCCAGCTGACCGAGTCGAACCATTTCAGGTACTCTCCCGCACAACTAAAAAAACCTGCAGTAGCACCGATGTCTCGGCCACTCTGAATCACCACCGCACAAACACCTAAACGATCAAGTCATGAACTGATCCCCCGCACATAGAAAAACGTTAATGGCTCGCGCAGAGTAGCACGTAGTAAAATGGCGGATAGGATTAATTTTAATGCGGAGGCTGGAACAACCCCATTTCGGAAAAAAGGTATGGAATGGTACCATGGTGCTGTCATTCTACAAGACCACCGCGGCGCCGTCAAGCTATATGGGCGCATCGCTGCCGCTTAGTGTACATATGCCGACTCAAACAAATCAAGACAAGTAACATAAAATGCATCCCCGGGAAAAACACCTCGCCCTTCCAGCGAGTGAAACGCATGTAGGCACCCTGTGGATAAACGTTGCCGCAGAAACATGCTGACCATAAATTTCCAAAGGTGTGGCCACGTTTGTGGCCGAGCATCCAAGCCAGAGCCCCGCTGATGAACATCGCCCACCTCCGTTCCACCACCGCGGCTACCAGACAGGGTTTTTTTTTAGCAATGGCTACCAGACTGGCTATGCATGTGCCCTGAACGACCTCTTTATTGAAGCCTCCGCAGAACACCCTCACCGGCAAGCCTGGACGTGCAGCTCGGGCTTGCCCCCTTGGCCCGAGCTTGTCCTCGCTCGCACCGAGTTGTGCTCAGCCCGATAGCTTATTTAACCGAGCTGAGTCTCGGAACTGTCCAGCCCGTTTGGCCCAACAAATTGGTGTATTTTTTTACTTTTGTGAAATTAGGGAAAGGATAGGATTGGGCTGGGCTTTTTGTTCACGATCCTAGCTCGTTGGGGATAGAGAGCGCAATTTCTCATTACATACTTGAGTCAAGATTTTTACCCCTCAAAAAAAAAAAACTTGAGTCAAGATTCAGCCGTCGCCATCCAGGGCAGAGCCCCCCATTGATGAACATTGCTACACAAACATGCATACCAAAATCTTCCCAGGGGCAAACAGATCCCACAAAACCCACCTCCCTTCCACCACCGCGGCTACCAAAGAAGGATGGATATGCGTGAGCCGTGACCGACCTCTTTATTGGAGCTTCCGCCGAACTCCGGCACCGGTAAGCCTGGACGTCGAGCTCGGGCTTTCCCACATGGCACGAGCTTGTCCTCATCCGCACCGAGTTGGGCTCAGCACCATAGCTTATCTAACAGAGCCGGTTAGTATTTATTGGACCGCGAAGAATCAAAATTGTGTGTTTTCCTATACTGAATTAATAGATTTACATAATCAAATTGCAGATTGCACAATGCTGAAACTCCTTCGCTTGCATTACCCATAGCATGGGGTTGGCTTCAATTGAGACAAAAATGTCACTGGTCAGCTCCTTAGCGTGACAATTAACACCACTTTCATATTACCTAAGAGATTAGATAAGGGAAGAAGGCAGGCAATTGATGAAAGCACTCCAGTCCAGTCGCCTCCGATCAGTGGCTTGTCAACCACCGGCCCAGGCTGGTCAATCTATAGGATTCCCATTCACTTAGACTTATTGGACAGACAGGTCAACCACATGACTGAGGGGATTAAGGTTTGTCTCGATTGCATCAATAAAACAAACCCCTATATATCCTTTTTTTTGGTATATAAAGTTCCAGCCAATTCGGATAGCTTGTGATAGAGTCAATACTGTGATTACCCTGGAATTTCAGCTCACACTTTCGGAAAGCTCGATAGTATCGTATTCCGCTCGTATGCCATTCCTTGAACCCGAAATGGCAAGCGGCACGGGGAATTTCTTTCTTCTCTCCTATGTATCACCGATCTTGGGTCAAGCCAGTCTCGGCTCGGTCCAGCCCATTTGGCCCAACAAGTTGGTGTACTTTTTGTTTTTGTGAAAGGAGGGATAGGATA
>NC_041393.1:11803105-11805191 GCF_002162155.2 Triticum dicoccoides
GATTGGCCTAGAACCCATACAAAGAAAATAAATGTGCATGTTTGGTTATCTTCAGGCCACTTAGGCCCATTTGTAGTCTTGTACGTACTCAGATGGTATTTAGCTTTCGCTGTGATAGGAATCTTTGTAATGTACCCTTTGTATTCGTGGCTCACTGGAGTCCTGCTTGTATATATATGTTCTTTTGTGGTGGTTCCATCGTGAACTCGTGTAATGGCACTGCTTGGTGGGCGTGTATGTTTCTACGTGCACCTTGTGCTTGGTGGGCGTCTCTGGATCGTTATTATGCGGAGCTTAGCACCAAATGTTAAAGTCTGTATAGTACCGATCTTCGGGTCTTACGAGCACGGTGGATAGACGCACCCAAGGTTGTGGCTAGGGGTAATACGGCGGTGACTACTTTTTCAGCGTGTGCATGAGGTTCTCGTCGAGAGTCTGCTATACTGGATGAGCGCTCCCGTTTCTCCTAGAGGGTGTCTCAGGGTATGCGAATGCTCCCGATGTCTAGGTGATGGTTTTTTGTGTGTTTTCAGGCATAAGGTCTTGCTGGCATGATTTTCACTCAATGTCGGGTTTGTACGTGTTGTGTGGTGGTTTCACGTTAGTTTGATGTATGCTCTTTGTCAGACGTTGATGAATAATCTAATAATGATTCTATTTGACATTATTTAAAATGGCTCTAAAAATAATTAGCCGCGCTTAAGGTTCCTTTAAAGTGATATTGTAATGCACTGGTCGTCATGTTGATTATGACTTCACTTTTGCTACCTCTGTCCACCTCTGTCCCAGAATATAACGTTTTGATAGGCTATTTTAGCCTACTAAAACATATTTTATTTTGGAATGGAGGTAGTATGTAATTGGCAACCAGCAGAAAAAACTTAGTCAATTAAATATGCTAGTTATGTAACTCTCAAGTGGGAACATAAATAAATTTCCTAGTTATTTGATGAGTATGGCTGTAACTCAATACACTAAATAACCAGGAAATTTATTCGACGAATCCATGAAGCATGTGACGTCAGCAAAGCATCTTGTTGTTGTTGTTGTAGGCATAGGAGCTTGCGCGCCAGAGGAAGAGGGCAAAGCCGACAGCGTTAAGGCCAGCGAGCAAGCAGTAGAAGTAGTCAAGGTGAGCACGATTAAGGTTGTCCGCGAACCAGCTATCCCCGCCGGCGCTCCTGGTGATGCGGTCAATGAGGGAGATGAGGAAGACGCTGATGAAGTTGCCGATGCCCAAGACGCTGTAGTAGAGCGCCAGGCCCAAGCTGCGCTGCTCGTGTGGCATCTGGTCGTAGAAGAACTCCTGCATCCCGACTTCGGCGAACACGCTTGCCGTCGCCATCATCACATGCTGCGGCAGCAGCCACATCCAGCTCATTGGCACAGTGGCACCGGCAACATCCACTAGACCATGCTCGCGGGCCACCTTTAACCGCCGAGACTCCACAAGTGCCGCTGTTGACACCGCCGCAAGCGACATAGCTATGCCTGATCCCAAGCGTTGCAGCAACGTCAACCCCGATGGATTGGCCGTCATGGAGCGAAGCAATGGCACCAACACCCTGTCATAGAAAGGAACAAACACAAGGATTGTTGCCGGGCCAAACAGCAGCAGGGCGGCAGACGGCAACTCTAGGCAGCCAATGATGTGACGGTCTAGGGTGCGACCTTGCTTGTTGAACAGCGTCATGATTTGCGCAAACACCATACCATAGGATAGGCACGCCGCCCAGATAGACAACAGGTGCAGCATGCTGTGCGCCTCCTCTACCTCCTTGGCTATAGCAGCCGCTTCTTCCTCCTGTCGGGTTTCCTTGACAAGCCATGACACAATGCTCCGAGCAAGGAGCATGACGGGGTTGTTGGCGCCAGAGGTGGGCGTGTATAGGCGGTAGGTAGAGGTTCCAATGAGGAACACAATGGCGGCGCAGAGCACCGTGGTGCATAACATACCGTATCCAATTGCCCAACCAAAGGACTCCTGGATATATCCAACTCCACCGAGAGCCATGGTGGTACCAACGGCTAAGCAAAAGTACCACCAATTGAAGAAGGAGCTGCGTGCAGCATGCTCCCGAGGGTC
>NC_041393.1:11806560-11837944 GCF_002162155.2 Triticum dicoccoides
GGTCCAGCTCGGTGGCTCGTTTCAAAGCCCAGTGAGTTTTTTTTATGGAGATTTGCAGCCTAGTGTAATGACACGAGCAGCCCAAGCCCACTGAAGCACCCGGACTACACAAGTGACTCAAAAAAAACCATAGCGAGTGCGTACACAGGACGCCGGCCTCCTCGTCTGCTATAGGATTTGTTTCTCCGCCGCCGCGCCGCCTCTCTGGTCACGACCTGACCGTCGTCCTCCTCGCCGTGCACAACGCTGAAAGACTCCCTCTTGACAACACCGGCGGACGCGCCGCATCGGACGACGCCGTTCGTCGCTCCCGTGGTTCCTCGCCAACTGTGCCGCCGCCCCAAGTGTCCGCCGCCCTGAGCATGAGCACACTGCATCAGCGCCGGCGGCGCGCACGCATTCAAACTGTACACAACACACCGGCGGCTAGCACGTGGACAACACGCATGCACTGGCACTAATTGACGCAGGCAAGCACGCACACTACATCCGCGTCCATGGATACAGCAGGGCACACACGAGCCACTTGGGCGGGACCGAGCCACAGCCAAGACGAGCCGAGCCTCCAAAAGCAGGCTCGTTCATCCAGCGAGCCGAGCCGAGCTTGGCTCGCTCATGGCGAGCCAAAGGCAGGCTCGGAGCAAACTCGGCTCAGCTCGACTCGTGTCCAGCCCTATATGATACCACATCCTCAATTTTTTCATTTAATTGCGTGACACATCATCAAAAAAGTCTAGGTGACATGCATGATACCATTTATGATACTTATATTACGACCAGCCTTAGGTAAGGATTACATCATGGTAAAGTTGTCACCGTCGTGTATCCATCAATGGTCCAACGTTGGCAACAGTGCACAATAACCAATCCTTTTTTCTTGAGAAAAAAGTAGTAAATTACGTAATACGTAGCTAAGCAAGAGTGTATCGAGCATGTGTGACCTGTTGGACGAGAAATCCCTGAGGCATGCCGTGACGTTTCGCTGTAATAGCTAAACATAACGAGCACATGTCCCTACAATGCACATGCAGATGTCCTGCTGACACGGTGCTCACAAAATCACCTCTCTTACATCATCATCCTTGATGGTGCACGTTGTCTCGTCGGTCTATTTGATGAAGAGTACTTATTAGTTGATAAAAAAGGAATATATATGTATATATATATATATATATATATATATAGAGAGAGAGAGAGAGAGAGAGAGAAAGCTAAGTTCCGAATAGTTAGAGTTTTGTGACAGATCAAAACGTATCAGACAATATTGGATCGTGATTGGACGGCCATCCTATCTTTGTGTGCTGATTTCAAACAATGTCGCTTTTCCATCTGATGGCCCCACCTGCATGCTGGCCATTGGTCCCTCCATCTCGATGTGAATGCTACCGTCATTTCTGTTCCAATGTGACAGGTTGGCTTGTTGTAGAGCGAGATGGAGAAAGACGTGAGAGATGGATGAAATGACAGGACGTTTTTCACTTATACATGCATGCAGTGGCGGAGGACGGACAAAAGTTGAGGTAGGGCGGGATTTGGTGACTAGCCACCGACAACGCGCGTCGATGCGCCGCCCTGCGTCCAGCCTGCACCGTTACGGGTCCTCCGCCATTGCATGCATGTTGCAGGCCCGTTACGGGCTGCTGCTTCCGGACGACCTCTTCCTAACCAATCTCTTCTCACCCTTGATTTGCATGGTGGGGCCGTCTCTCTTCATTTCCCAATCCTTTAATCCCACCTCAGTCTGTAACTCAGCTTCCATAAAATCCGCGCGTAGGAGTAGCAAAGCTCATCACTGGGCATGCAAGCATGTCGTATGCGGCTCTGAGTTCATGCACGTGTACTCTCTCTGTTTTTCAATAAAAGTTTTTCTAGGAATTTCAATATGGACTATATATATGGAGCTAAAATGAGTAGTAAGCAGCGTTTTTCTTTGTGCATGTCGATGAGCAGGGCCATTTCATAATGCTAATTATTACTTGTTTTAGGTTTTTGCTTTTTGATCTTTGGGACCAATAAAATGATATTAATATCAGCCACCGGACAGATCCACATGCGGTGTGCGGAGCGAGCTAGCATGGGGCGCCATTCATACGGCACCCACCATCAATCAGAGCTAGCTAGCTCGCGTGGATGGCCAAATTAAACTACCGACCCCGCAAATCCTCGCTGGTAAAGTACATTTTTAGAGTACCGACCCCTACCGGAAGACAAGCGAAAACATGTTTTAGAGCATCTACACCTAGGCCTTTCTTATCTAGTCATTCATTCCACGCATCGTGATTCGTGCAAATAAATTTTTCTTTTTTCTCTCTCATATAGAACATGTCTTGAGGTTCAGACCTTTGCAGAACAACAAAGCTTTCTAAATAGAATCTAGGATAAAAGAGTTAGATTTTTTGGTCCAACATAAATATACAAAATAAGTTGTTTTTCATTTAAAAAATCTTATTAGTAGTATTTATGTCGGACAAATAATTCTGAAAGATTTATCCTAAATTCTAGTTAGAAAGCTTTGACGCGCGGCAAAGATTTGAACTTCATGACATGTTCTATATGAGAGAAACAAAAAAGTGAAAATTACTTGTAGAAAGTTAGTTGTGTCGCACGGATCTTAAATCGATATTGGAGAGCCAGGATAGAAGGGCATGGGTGCAGGTGCTCTAAAAATCTGCATCCGAAAGACAAGCCCCCTTGCAAACAAATCCTCGAACATGTGGCAGGTGGGGTGGCGAAGCGGCAGGAGCACGAGCAGGCATCGGCCTTGTCCTCGCTACAATGACGACAACCAGAGGAGCTCGAGAGGATAGAGGCCAGCGACGGTCGGCAAGAGCTAGCCGTGCTGCCAGAGTTAACGACGAAGGAGGACCAGCAGAGATCAAGCCATGACGATGCAGGAGGAGAGCAGGCGGTCAGAAACAAAAGGAGCCGGCTTGGCTAGGGCGACGAGGAGGACCGGCATAGGGCGGCGCCGGGAACAGTTGCGGGGTCCAGAGAAGACGACAGTCAGGGCGAGGAGACGACCTTGCCGACCATGGCGCTTGGGCGAAATCCAGCGAGGATGCGATGAAGCCAGAGAGAGGTGGGATGGAGACGATCCAGGGGAGAGGAGGCGTTGCGGGTGGGGATAGAAGGGAGGTTGGGGAAGTGTGGGGTGGAGGCTGCTTGCGGCTGTAGTGAGCAGAGAGGGAGGGGGCGCGAGGATGGGGACATCGGGGCCGGGTCGAGGTGTTCCGTGGGTGCGTGTGTGTGTGTGTGGACAGAATAGAATGACAGAGAGAGGTGAATGAACCGAATTGGAAAAATGACAAAGTTACCGTGGCGCACCACGTTCTGATGCGTCACAGGTAGAATAGCAATGCCGCTTATTTTATAGCCGAGGGACCCCAAATACCCGTGGCACACCCCATATTGATGCGCCACGGGTAGCACCCCTAGCCAGCTCGGCCAAGACATAGTCGTGGCGCATGCATATCTTTGTGCGCCACGGGTATCCAACCCACCAATAGCTGTTTTTCTAGTTGTGTGTTCATCGGATTGTGTAGGTGCCTAAGGACACTCGTAGACTTTACCACGGTTTACCGTTTCGATATCACGATCTCTCGTATTAGTCAGAGGAGTGTTCTAGATTTTGCTTGCAACGCGAGCCCATAAGATAGCCAAAACAATTGCCCGTCATAACATTTCCGTTGCAGATGTTTAATCAACTCATAGATGAAAACCTGCATAAAGTAATGGAACGCGACAATGGTGTAGACATGCATAAAGTAATATCATACTTTGATTCACAAGGCAAACCTTTGGCATATAATCTCGAATCTTCGAAACATCAATTCCAATTGACAACTTCATCCATAACCAACTATCAAGACTTATTTCCAACACTATGGGTTCGGGCCAATTCATTACCATTTATTTAAGACGGTTCTAAAGAGTGACACCCATCAAGTTTTAGAGAACTTCCTTATTATATTTTTGCTTTTCGTAGAAATCATTGCAATGTATTCTAGAGGATCAAAAAACTTCGCAAGCTAAAATAAGATTGAACAAAGTGCATCAAAGTTCTAACTTGTCTCCTATGGCCCCATGATGGAGGTCCACAAAATATGCATATAATACATTTTAAGGAATCATCAGGGATGCCATCGAGCCATCATGTGGACTCTATTGGGTTGTGTGCAAGGAGCTCAGGATGGTCTTTTTCCTGGCCTAGAGTAAAAATCAATGTGTTATCCATTGCCCATAATGGTAAATATCTAAGGCACGTGGTTTCGAATAGCTAAGTTAGAAATAAAATGTGGAAATTTCCTATAATCTTTAAATGAAATTGAGGATAATATTTCTCCTTTCAATTTGTAAAATATTCACGGACATTGAACTGCCTAATATCGCTTTCCCGATCTACAATTTTTATATGTGGTGAAGTAATTTTTGTTAAACCTATAATTGTAGTTAGCTACATTTTTCTTGACAAGCTAAATACACGTGCATGTGAACCACCAAGGAAGAAGATTTTACCTAATATTTTAAACCTTATTGTTCAACTCGGTTATAATGTTGATGGTACAAAAGGAATAAACCATGTTCTATTTTGGGTGAACAGCTGTTAAGCCGACAAAAAAGTGGTCGACGACCTTTCTTATGGCTCTTCCGCATAGAACGCCAACGGAATCAGAATAGGACATTCTACGCGATGTTTACGTATTTTGTATAAGCCTAGGTTGAAATTTGATTACAAGACATTGGTCCCACTATTAATTAGGTAAAGTACTTTATAAGGAGTGAAAGCATAAAAAATCACACGGTAGTTTAATTTATAGGATACTAGTTTACAAATACTAACACCATAATGCATAACATTTTAAACTAGTATCCTAGTAACATCATATTTTTTATTGCTAAAATCTCAATGCAAATCTATTTACTAGTTCTGTTCTTATTAGTTTTTCTGGATCTATGCGCCATGATAAAATAATAGAGCATGATATTGACATGAGCTTTCTTTATTAACTGTTGTGCCATGTCTCCTTATTATCGATTGTATTGCAGTATAGATCAATGAATCTCCCACTGTGCGAGGCATAAGAATGTGATGCCACCAAGGACGCATTAGATTTACAAGATGATCATATATATTATGCTTGCTACTCGCATCACAGGCTTGATGGTCAAGTGGACAGGCCGTTAGTTGGATCTAGCATCCTCTTGATGGGCTTGCCAACGAAACTCAATCAAGTATGTCCAAAAATCAAACATAAGGCCCCACAAAGAAGGTCCACAAAAGATGCATATAATACATTGTGTGAAATCAATATGGCTGCCATCTAGCCATGCATGCGGACTGTGCTGGGCATGTTTGCTGGTTGTGTGCTAGGAGATGAGCCTGGTCTTTTTCCTGACATAGAGTAAAAATCTGTGTTTTGTCCATTGCCCACAATGATAAATATCCATGGCAAGTGGTTTCGAACAACTAAGTAAGAAATAAATTATGGAAATTTCCAATAATCCTTAAAATGAAATTGAAGATACTATTGCTCCCTTTTAGTTTGAAGAATAATCATTGCCAGTGAACTACTCCCTCCGTCCCATAATATAAGAACGTCTTATACACTACACTAGTGTCAAAAACGTTCTTATATTATGGGATGGAGGGAGTACCTAATACCTCTTCCTCGATCTATAATTCTTATATGTGCAGAATATTTTTTTGGTAAATCTATAATTCTAATTGGCTTCATTATTCTTGACAAGTTAAATGCGTGTGCATGCCAACCACAAATATTTTTTAAACGTTACCGTTTGACTTGTTCACAATTTGGATGGTACAAAAGATGCATATAATACATTGTACAAAATCATCAAGGCTTCCATCAAACTCATGCATGTCGACTTCAATGGGAACATCTGACGGTTTTCTGCTAGGAGTTGAGTCTGGTCTTTTTCTTGCCTAGAGGAAAAACATGGTGCTGCCCATTGCCCATAACGGTAGATGTCCAAGGTAGATGTTTTCAAACACCTAACTTAGAAATAAAATTGGGTTAATTTCCTATAATCTTGAAAATGAAATTGAAGATAGTATTGATTCCTTTAAATTCGAAGAATATTCACATCCATTGAATTACCTAATACCTCTTTCTCCATCTATAGTTCTTATACTTCTGAAGTAATTTTTGGCAAATCTATAATTCTAGTTGAGTTCATTATTCTTGACAAGCTATATACACATGTATTCGAGCAACTAAGGAAGAAGAATTACCTAATTTTAAAACCTTATCGTTCAACTCGGTTTCTTTTGATGCTACAAAAATAATAAACTGTTCTCGATGCATGACTAAAATTTCGCGCGACCATCTATTCAGCTGGCAAAAAAATAGTCAACGGCTTCTGTTATGGCTCTTCCACACAAAATGCCAATGGAATCAAAATATACCATTCTAAGTGATGTTTATGTATTTTTTAACACTACATCGGAACTTTATTACAAAACAATTGTCCCATTGTTAATTAGATATCATTAGATAAATATGTCTTGTTGCAACTCATATTTTGGTGCCAGATAGTTATGGTACTTGATAAGGCGTCAGAGCATACACAATCATAGAGTAGTGTAAATTATATGATACTAGTTCACGATACTAACAGCATAATGCATAACATTACCAGAAAGCATCCTTGTATTATCATATTTATTTATTTATAAAATCTTAATGCAAAGTTATTTACAGGGTCTATTTTTATTAGTTTTTCTAGTCGCATGTGCCATAATACAGTAATAGAGCATGATACTGCTATGATCCCTCTTTATTAATTATTGTGCCGCATCGACTTATTATCGATTGTACTGCAATATAAATCAATGAATCTGCCATTGTGCGAGCCATAAGAATGTAATGCCAGAAAGGTCCAATTATTAGATTTACACAATGATATCACGCTTGCTACTTGCTCCTTAGGCTCGATGGTCAAGCCGATGGTCAAGCTGACCGACCAGTAGTTGGATCTAGCACCCTCTTGATGGGCGTGTCGAAACAACTCAATCAATCTGTCCAGAAATCAAACATAAGAGGCCCCAGGAAGGAGGACCACAAAAGATGCATATAATGTATTTTACAAAATTATCAAGGCTGCAATAAGGCTATGCATGTGGACTCTAGGGCTACTCATAGTGGGGAGTATCATATACTAGTATCATGCATGTGATACTAGTGTATGATATTATCTTCATACATCATAGTATCATAGAGTAGTATTATAGATGTTCATGTTTATTGTCATGCATGACACAAAGTAGTATAGCATTTAACAAGATACGGTATCTACCTATGTTACTCTAACCATCTCTATATTCATTAATTCTCTGCCATATCAGCGTGTTTGTTATTCCTGAGTGCATGATACCGGCTAAGATACTATCACTATGGCCAGCCTAACGGGCAAAACTGTAGGTTGTCTGCTAGGACCTAATTCGTGGTCTTTTTCCTGGCCTAAGTGGAAAACCGTTGTGTTGTTCATTTTCCATAACGGTAAATATCCAAAGACGGTGGTTTTGAACAACTAACATAGAAATAAACTGGGAAATTTTCTTACAATTCTTAGAATGAAACTGAAGATATATTGCTCCCTTTAATTGACAAGAATTTTCACGGCCACTGAACTACCTAGCTAATACCTCTTTCTCCATCTATAGTGCTTATACGTGCGGAAGTAATATTTCGTAAATCTATAATTCTGGCTATATTATTCATGGCAAGGTAAATACACGTGCATGCTAGCCACTAAGGAAGAAGATTACCTAATTTTATAAAACTTATCGTTCAATACGGTTATACTTTACGTGGTACAAAAGGAAATAAACCATGTTCTCAATGCATGAGTAAAATTTCGCGCGACCATCTGTTGAACCGGCAAAAAAGTGGTCAGCGGTCTCTCTTATTGCTTTTAGATAAGCGTACGTTGAAACTTGATTACAAATATTGATCCCGTTATAAATGAGATATTATTTGATTAATATGTATAGTTGCAACTAATATTTTGGAGCCATATAGGGGATGGTACTTGATAAGACCTCACATTCTACGCGATGGTAGTGAAGCAGACCGGTCGGTAGTTGGATCTCGCATCCTCTTGACCGGCATGCCGGCACAACTCAATCAAGTATGTGCAGAAAACAAGGGCGCGCGAAGGAGGTCCACAAATAATGCATGTAATACATTGTATGAAATCCTCAAGGCTGCCATCAACGTCATGCATGTGGACTCAGACGGGCATGTCTGGCGGTTGACTCCTAGGAGTTGAGCCATGTCTTTTTATTGGCCTAGAGGAAAAATCAATGTGTTGTCCATTGCCCATAACGGTAAATGTCGAAGATAGATGGTTTGAAACGCCTAACTTAAAAATAAAATTGGGTAAAGTTCCTATAATCCTTAAAGTGGAATTGAAGATAGTATTGCTCACTTTAAATTCGAAGAATATTCATGGCCATTGAACTACCTAATACCTCTTTGTACATCTATAGTTCTTATATTTGTGAAGTATTTTTTGGTAAATCTATAATTCTAGTTGGCTTCATTATTCTTGACAAGCTAAATACACGTGCATGCTAGGCACAAAGGAAGACGAATTACCTAATTTTATAAAACTTATTGTTCAACTTGATTATACTTTAGATGGTACAAAAGGAAAAAAAACATGTTCTCAATGCATGACTAAAATTTCACGTGGTCATCTGTTAAACTTGCAAAATATTCAGCGGTCTCTCTTATGGGCTTATGGCTCTTCCGCACAGAACGCCAATGGAATCAAAATATGCGATTCTACGCGATGTTTACGTATTTTTTGTTAAGCATACCTCGAAACTTGATTACAAAATATTGGTCCTGTTATTACTAAGATATAATCAAATCAATATGTATAGTGGCGCCATATAGGGATGGTGATGTTCGGCAGGGAGAGTGCGATGGCTGTGGTGGAGTTCCCAGCGGGGGCTGTTAAAAAGGCTGTGCCGGGCAGACGAAGAGGATCGCCGCAGCACTATCTTTGACCGGCGTAGAAACCAACAAGTCGGTGAGTGGGGGAGCTCCATCGTCGCGCCGCGTGGGGAAGACGCAGTACGCATCTCGGGAGTGCGTGGTGTAGTAAATAAAGCTGACCGCGGATGCCTTGAGTCGCTGCCAGGTTTGGGACACCATGAGCCGTTGTCAGCTTTATTTACTATTTGGCGTAGAACCCCGCGTGTGAGGTAGGCGGTGACGGCACACGTCCGTTAATCTACCCACAATGAAAAGTGACATAGAGTGGTAAAATCCATAAATTACCATTCTAAGTTACTAGTACCTTCATAGTGAACTAGCAGTGCGACCCGCGCATTTGCGCGGCTAGGTTTACTATATGTTATATCTACATTGATTATTATTTTATTTATATTTTGTCACGTAATCAACTATGAATTGAAATATAGACGAAACATAAATCATTTCTTATAATGACTGTGATTTGGTCAATATATTGTGTGCTAGCATGTGAATAGTGACCAACATAAAATGACCAATGTCGTCTTGAGTCCATGACTGGTTATGTAAATAACGGAGCTTCATTACAGTTTTGGCTTCCCTCTAGTCACCATCGAGCTATCTTCCCATAAGTAATTTTAGGATGAATTTTTCATCAAAATAAAATATAAACATTCATATCTCAAAAAAAAAATCTAGTGACGTATCTGTCTAAACATAAGTTGATGTATTAGTACAAACATCACCACATAATGTCTTTATCTTTGTGTTATCGTTTGTCTTCAATTGATATAATGTTTTTCCTCCAAATTGATAAGTAGGACACCAATAGTGTGATCTCAAATTAACATTACATTCTCTTTCACTCACTATTCTATTGATAATTATTTTTTATTTTGTCTATGTTCTCCTGCATGGTGCAATGATGTTTATTTCTACACATCCATCAAAGTGACTTATCACATATTTGATATGATTTGTTGCTACCTTTTTGCAAGACATTTCCACTCTGATCGTGCTTGTGTTATTTTCAGAATTTCATTTAGTAATTCATGAAAATTGATATAATTATTAGTGATACGGTTGGCCAAGAAGTATTTAGAATTACTTTTTCCTGGACTCATAAAGTGAGTGCCTGCTAAAAAGTAAACCACACACACATCATTTGGGTTTTGGAAACACGACATTCGAACTTAGTGTCCTGGCCTATGCTTTTTATTTTCACCTCATTAGCATCCATATCGTCCTATTATGTAAAAATCGTTAGATGTGGACATCATAGAAAATCATGAATAATCCTAGCTACAAACGAAATCTTCTACTACTCTTTATTCTTCTTGCATCAGAAAGCTTATTGGCGACCAGTCAATAGATTAGCCCACGACGGTCATATTCAAACAGGAGTGCATTTTGCGTTTTTTAAGTCATATACCTCAGTTTAGAATTCAATTCTTGAATGAAGAAAAATAACCGCTGGCTTAAAACTTAAGATATTGTAGTTATTTTCAAAAGTAAAATAATATTTGAGTGTAGTGCATGATCAATATCTGATGACTTGGGAAAAAGCTATTTATGCATGTATTTCTTTTTTTGACGAACTAGCAGGAGCTCTGCTTTGCATTAAGTAGGGGAAAATAGTGTCCATTACAGTTTGGTAGCAGGCTGGGAACAGCCGCAGGGCCTCAAGAGGGAGCAAAGAACAAAAGTAAAAAAGAAGAAGAAAGGAGTTTAGTTACATATTGGCTGCATCTTGAAACATGCAGATATCAGCCATTGCTTTGCCCGCGACTACATGCGCCGGTGCCGCTTTGTGCTCAAAAATTCTGGCATTCCTCTCCTTCCAGAGATGCCAAGCGATGTACATAGCAGTGGAGACACGAATCTTGCTATCAATGGTAGGCGCAGCAGTATGAAGACGAGCCCACCACTTATTAACTGATGGAGCAGAGAGCACACTTGTAACCATGGACGCATGAGAGTCCGCAAAATTTTGCCACACCTCCTTAGCAAAAGGGCTAAATAGAGCTAGATGGGCGGCAGTCTCCAGGGTCTGATTGCAGAGCATGCAATTGTCGGCGTGAGGCCAGCCCCTGTTACTTAATCTATCAGCCGTCCAGTTCCTGTTTTGAAGCAGGAGCCAAATGTAGAACTTGACTTTGGGCTCAGCCTTTGCTCTCCAGACCTTCATGAGCCTTGGTTGATGAATCCTAGAAAGGAATTGAACATGATACGGAGAGGTGGCAGAATAAGCACCGTTTGTAGTAAGATTCCAAGTGATTTTGTCCCTTTCAGTTGTGATATGCACAGCTTGAACACGATCCCAAAGGTGGATGAACTGATCCAAATCATTGGCATTAGCAACTCGTTCCATTCCTTTCATCCATCTCCCTTCCGAGAGGGCCTCTTGGACAGTTAGGTTCTTCCGGCGGGCGAGGCGGAAGGCAGCTGGTGCGATATCTCTCGGTGCCTGTCCGTCTAGCCATTTTTCAGTCCAGAACTTTGCCACTGAGCCATCCCCGAGAGTGATGGTGGTACAGGCCGCAAAAAGTTGTCTATCCGTTAAGTCACACGGCACAGGGGTCCCCTTCCAAGGCTTGTCCTCCTCCTGCCACTCGTTCCATAACCACCTTAATCTTAGAGACCTCCCAAAGCAGGCAATACATTTATGCATGTATGATAAGATAGATTACGATGACATTGATCCGATGGATTTTGTGAATAGCAGATATGTTGTCCCATGCGTGTTCTATATGTTTCCTTATTAAAATGACATCCGTAATCAATGTTTTTTTTTTGGACAGATCGCATATCTAAACATCATATTGTTGTCATGCAGCGGGACTACTGATTTGTAAATAAAAATTATTACACTTCAAATTTGAAATATCAATCTATGTCGAATAGTGTAATTGATAATGGTTATAGACATGACATTCATGCTTACCCCCGCGAACAAAAAACACTTACATATTTATAATATGAGAATTCTAATCATATCGTTCTCAAGCTTTAAATCGGATTTGGCTTTCAGAGTATCCTTGGTGGAATAAGCAGTACGAATATTGTATTGTGAACTATTTTATTTTCTTAATTTTTCTATATGCATGTACACAGACATACTCTTTTATTATTTCAAGTGAACCACTACTCATGCATGCCTTCTCTCTCGTGCGCATGCACCCACACCTATGCATGTAAATACATGTAAGCAACATACGCATGTTGACTTGGTCATCCGTTACTACAAAGTAAATATTAGATGATGAAGTAAAATAGAACCTTTCTTTGTGAATAACCAACCTATTCAGCTGAACTGATCTCCAAGACACATGCATTATTTTTCTGGTGGTGAATTTTCATTTAGAATTGACTATTAGGCATTTTATTGATAAAGCTCCGCCACACCTGATTTTCATTTTGAAGTAAATGAAGTTAGATCTATCTAGTAAAACAAATCTCAATTCAAGATATAAGAGATTTATAACTGAAGAAAACAATTATTATAGGCTTATTAACATGTGTATAATGTATACATGAACTTCTTTTTGTTTCTTAATTGGAGGTTTAATTAATACCTGTAGGATGTCATGCTCCAGCGAGACTGCTGGTATATTCACACGCATCGTCTTCATTAACCATCCATATCTGATTCCATGTTTCTGAACTGGCTGATGTTTGCGCGGACAGAATCACAACATATCAAGCAACTGGTTGCTTCTAGTCTGTTCATGCAACTATTAGATTCTGAACATTGCTGTAAAAACAGCATTAACTTAACTTTTTTTCAATAAGGAAGCACATCTCAACGGTGACTTCAACATGTCCGTTGACTTTGACTTTTGGGTATCCTATTCTACTCCGTTGCAGATGCTCATAGGACACGTATGTAGTCATATTTCCGGTTCTTTTTCCTTTTTTATTTCTCCGATGCATCTAGCATGACAACATAAAAGTTCAATATTGTTTCTACATATTTTTACATGTTAGGTACGAAACTTTAAATCTCAACCGTTGTTATTTTAATCAAACGGTATAAAAAACATTACCATATGTGGACGAACGTGATGGCTTGTTTTACTCTTGTCTTAATTATTATATAATAGATAATAACATAAATGTGGTGACATAGAGATTTTCATTTATTAGCTTATAGATTTATCTTGTCTTAGTATGTGTGATATTAATTATGATATGAGTAACTAGCTAGGTTACTTAATTTGTCTCTCTACTCATGAAATGGAAAATGCTGTTGGGCACACCATTACCGAGGGTGCCTCTCGGTAAAGATTGTGAAACTGGACCAGCATGCACCCTTTACCGAGAGGCGCTCTCGATAAACATGCACCAACCAGTGGAACCTAGAAGCTTTACCGAGAGGCCTCATGGTAAAGGATAATAACCATGCGTCCAGATCTCGAACCATGTTGCTAGGTTTTGACGAACTTATTTTTTCACAAAAAAAGGAACAAAAAAGGAGCACTTTTTTTCCTTTCAGAAAGACGCACGGCCACGGCCGTGCCACTTACAAAAGCAAAACTGTGCCTCTTGCCGAAGGAAAAGATAAAAAAACACGTTTTTTTTGTTTCCGAGAGACACGGCCGTTCCTCTCGCAAAAGCAAAACCATACCTCTCGCGTTAGCAAAACCGTGCCTCTCACAGAAGGAAAAAAATAGAAAACGTATTATTTTCCGTTTTCGAGAGGCACGGCCGTATCTCTCGCAAAGGAAAACCGTGACTCTCGTGGAAGCAAAACCGTGCCTCTTGTGAAAGTAAAAAAAAACAGAAAACATTTTTTCTCTTTTCTGAAAACCGTGCGTCTCGCGGAAGCAAAACTGCGCCTCTCATTAAAGAAAAAAATATGTTTTACATTCAAAAAGAATTTAATTTTTTTGCCCAAAAGCTAAGGAAGACCGGTAGAAAACCAAAAGGCCGAAAAATTCAGGAAAAAACCGTATAAAAAGTCAAAAACGCATAGGAAAAAAATTCGGAGGGAGCGCCCAGAGCACGACACGTGGCCGCTGCAAAGAACGCGTGATGTGGCGTGCTCTTAGCCCACCCCAAATGATCGGTGGGAAGCTCTCGAAGGAGGGCTAGTCAACTAGAGTTGCTCCTAGCGTTTGGTATCTTTACCTAGTATTAAAGGACGGATGGATTTATAGTTCTCCATAAGTCACCCTTTTATATTCATTAAATTTACGTTAATATCAGGAATGATGGCCGAGATATAAAAGTAGATCTACATAACGGAAGGACCCCTGCCCTATTTGTTGCCCGGATCCTCTCACGTCGCATGAGGCTAAAGCAAAAAAAAATATTGACGAGGAAACCGTGATTGAAACGTATCTGTAATACGTAGTAGTTATAGGTATTGGATTTGGAACCGAATTTGACCATATAGATTCTGAAATAAGTAACTAGCACTGCCTGCCGTCGCACGCCACGAACGCCAAGCGCCGCATCTATCCAGCGAGGAAGCATCTCCCGACGGCCCGACCTCCGTCCCCGTGTGATCCGACGACGGGTGGAGGACACAACAAGCGACGCCTAGCTCAATGGAGGATGACGTGAGACTGCCGAGCCGACCGGGGAAGGAAGCATCAGGATGAATCTCAACGCCCATGTTCGATCCTCACACCATCATGCTGCTTTGCTGCCTAGCAGCCATGCATGGGAGGCGGCCCGACCTTGCCCTGCCTCGATTCACCTCCCGCAGGGGTCCTTCGTCTAGCCGGCGGCCTCGCTGGCTACATCGCCAAGGGCTCCGTCTCCTAGGACGACACAGTCCGTGTTGTTGCTAACTTCGTCCAGGCCTACTGCCATCGCGGTAGCGCACTCTCGGAGCGCATCACAGGCGCAGTCGAGTGACTCGAGATTGAGGCCCTTGTCGTCTTCATCGGTCATGAGGCAGTCATTGAGGGAGAGGAGATGGTCTTTCAAGATTCGCAAGCAGGTTAGGGCGAGGTGCCTGGCAGTGGCGAATCATGCGGCAGAGGCGGCCGTGAGGAGCGTAAGGGGCTGTTCGGCATCGCTCCGTTCCACAGCTCCCGGAGCGGAGTTGGCGGAGCTGTAGGTCAAAATGGTGGACTTGCCAGTCACCCGCTCCGCAGATTCCGGGAGCGGACCATTACCGAACAGGGCTAGACGAGGGAAGCGGGAGAGGGAGAGCCACACGCCAGGGAGATGGAGGAGGAAGTATGGAAAGTAGTGGTGGGGCAGGAGCAAGGTACTGAAGGGACGTAGAGGAGGAGGAGGAGGAAGAAGAAATTAAAGGATGTGTTGCAGGCTTGCAGCCACCATTATTGCCTCCTCTTCGTCTGCTTATCAGCTTCTCTCAAAGAGACAAAGAGGTGTGTCGCGTGGGTTCTATTGGGATTCGATGCAGTGTGGAAGGGGTGCACCTCATTATGATCTAACCATCCGTAACTATAGCTAGACATTGATGTCATAACTGATACTAAATTCGTTTCTGATGTTAATGTTAATTATATGGAAGACGCTGCTTGACCAGCTGCCTCCGGACGTTCAGCAACCTGGAGTATGCTTAGTGCAAATTTAGCAGCCTTGGCCAGCTCGTGATTTTTTGTTTTATTTTGCTCACCGCTGTTTCTGCGTTTCAATTGGAGAAAACATGATTACAGCAGTTTGTGACGAGGGAGTCATTTTTTCAGAGTGATTGATCTCTCATATAATTCAAATATATGGTTGTATATCCTTATTGCTATTTCAACATCTTCCTTCATAACTAAATTTATAATTGCTTTCATTCTCTGTGATAATTGATACCGGAGGCTGTAAATATGGTTAGTGTGATGCCAACTCCATAGAAAACTTATTGTAAATGCCTGATCCGGTGACTCCTTTTGTTAGTGCCTTGACCCTTGAGTATCAATGTTGAGGTTTTGCTTCTTATTCAGCCATCAGATGAAGGCTATAAATAACTTTGTTTTGAAAATATCCTAATTGCAAAGTTTTCTTTTACAAACTGAAAAAAAAGTGGCCGTGGGCACGAAGCGGAGGTGGTGTCATACGTGTCAAAGGAATTTTGCAGGCTGCAGGGATACAATGATGTTGATGGTGGGCAAAAGATGTTTGCACGCAAGTGGCGACGACGCTTTGAGGTGGTAGGATGATTTGATTTCTCCATTTCAGTGGTAGTTTACACCTTTTTGTTTGTCACATTTGATGCATGAATTCTTGACACTAAGCACATCCATTCCTAAGTAATGTTATGGTAGAAGGTTCATGTCGTCCAATATTTCCTCCACAGGAAAGCATGTCGCTTGTTCATCATAACCATTTTTCAGTTTGCTATTTATCTACTTTGATGGGTTGCGTTCTTTTAGGAGAATGCAAGCATATTTTTCTCGTACTACAATGCGACATATTTGTTAGCAGAAGTTCAGAAGTGGAATTGGCGGTAGCCCACCCTGTTGGATGCTAGATGTTACATTTGCATGCTATAATTGAGAAATAAAATGGACTTTGTCGGTTTAAATCTAAAGCGGTATTTGTTGTGCCTCTCTGAGGAACATCAGTAAGGTTGTGAAGAGACACTCACAATCAGGTAGTCACTTTGATGACAATTATGAAATCATGCCATGTTTATGTTTTACACAACATCTCCAATAATGTTGTAGACTCAAGGAGTTTCTGATGACGTCGAATGCTTGTGGGCGATTTTGAGCCATTTGGTTTACTGGAGAGTAGGTTTTTTCCATTGCAACGCCGGGGCATGTTTGCTAGTATAGTCTTATATAAAAAAAATTGGGCCCTCAAAATTTATGGGCCCTGTGCGGGCTACACGTTCTGCACAATGATCGACATGGCCCTGCTGGACATTTAGTTGGTGGCGCATATAGCTGCTGCCATGCCAGTGCTCATTTCAGCAGCGTGGAGAAAAAGTGGATGCCGCAAATAGTTAGCTACTGTCTGCGTGGCAGCAAGGGACGCAACGCCACCGAACATGCGAGAGCCACAGACACAACTGCGCCATAATTATACCGGCGTGAAAGGTTGGCAGCGTGCCACAGTTAATATTTAATGGTGGCATGGAGACCCCCGCCACACTCTCCCTGCCGAACACCCCCACCCATACAGATCCATCGCGCAAAACTCCCACCAGTGATGGTGCGAAACGAGGAGGCGGGCGGAAGCGGCGGTGCTGCCAGTGGTTACTGCCCCAGGGACTGGCCACTCTCAATGCTGAATGAGGAAGCGTAGTTCTTCATGTGCCACCGACTCCTCGTGCCACCGGACGCCCTCCTCCCCGATAAAGGTCTTCCTTAAGAAGTAGAAAGCTACTCCCTCCATTCGGGAATACTTGTCCTCGAAATGGATGTATCTACACTTATTTTAGTTATAGATACATCTATTTTATCCATTTTTGGGATAAGTATTTTCGGACGGAGGGAGTATTCTGCAATCATCATTAAAATTATATGGTATATCCTTCCGCAAACGGTTAGTTAACAGTTTTAACACTTAAGAATAATGGAGATAAAAATTGTGTCAAAACCTGCATGGCCACATAAATTCCTTAGTTTTTCACATCACTTGGATATGAACATCTCTAAATCATTTTAATCTTTCCTTTATCTATCCCGGTTACCATAAACTGGCATTTTCCCAATTAAGAATTTGATTGGTGTCCTCTAAACTTTGTTAACATTATCTATTTAATTATGAAATGAAGTTTCACAGAAATAGAAATCATCCATAAATGCTTACATTATTTTTCCCAACAGAATTAGTAAAACTAGTCATCAACCCGTGCTTCTGCACGGGCTAGTGATTTGGAAAGCACGTAAGTGTTTTATAATGTTGAACTTATATGTTAATATAGCAAGTTTTAGAAATATATAGGATTTTGATTGGAGTTAGAATTTTTGTATCAATTTATGGAGAGGAGAGAGTAACACATATTAGAAGCCATGAGAATTTGAATCTAGTTATTTTGATTATACATATATTCCCAATGGAAAGTAGTGGTTGCACCGCACCATACCGAGGAAAAATTATGAAGAAACAACTTATTCTAGATGTCTATGATTATGCATAGAGGCATTTCGGCTATGTGTATACTTGGCCCGGGTGAATACTGAAATTAGGAAGAAAAATTAAAATAAAGAAAAACAGTAGTAATTAGGCTTTTTCACGTTCGACTCTTTATCATCTTTGTAGAGATTTTCTCATAAGCATTTTTGTCCTAGCAAAGGAAGTTGAATGCTCTAATTAAAAACTCAATTTTACTGTACAAAATTTCTTTTGTCTTTACAGCACAAAACCATGTGATCTGATGCATCGACATTGGCATATGTCACTTTTAAGTTCCTGGTTAGCTACTTACTTATCAGGTGCTTGGCCGGACTTGGCATCCATATGCTTGCCACATTGGGACTTGCTTTGTTACATGTATACTAACCTATCGGTTGTGATTCCTCTAACTACATTTACTGTCCGATTTTTTTTTAGAAAAGGAGGATGACCCCCGGCCTCTGCAACATTTACTGTCCGATACTTGTCCCTAGTTTTAAGTACGGTTATCAAGATCTATCGATTAAATCCACTACAATAAGGTCCACGTGACAGTTGACATTTATTATATGCGGAACTTTGTAAGGCTTAGAAAATAGGAACAGTTTACAATATGGCATTCTAGTTGTGTAATGCAAAATTTATTAAGAATGTATTCCCGGGCTGCATGTGTAGTTGTTTATCAGAAATCTGCTGTGCACGTTTTATACTCTCCTGAACTCGGTGATTATAAAAGTTCAAGGAAATAGAATGTAGGTCAATCAATATTGATGCGTATGGGAGGCTAAGTTAGTAAAAAATGTAATCGCTTTCTTCGAGCTCTATTCTAGTATATGTTTGTTCCTTTTGCCATGAAAATATTATTAATTTTATGTTAAAACTCTGCATTATATTGACCATTACTTCTGCCGCCTATAAAAGTTTTCCTAACCTTTCATGACTAACTTTTATTTTATTACTTTAGCAACTACGGGTTGGGCATGCCTACGTTCTATCAGTATGGTAAAAGGATATATCTTTTTGTTTTGATTCTAGCCATACCAAATGAGATGGCTTTCTCATGTTCATTTATATCAATTTTTACACTAATGCGGGTTGGACGACCCTGGATTTCCACTTCTGTTATTGATGAAGAGTTTTTGAGAATATTTCATTTTAAGACCAACACATGCATACTGATGTACTATATAAGAGATATTTTCCATGCATGATTTCATACAGAGCGATGTCTTAACTGTCTCCCCTTTTAAGTATGGCATGTCCTGGATTTGACACATGTTTTTTCCTGCGTACATGCTCAAAGTAAATGCATAGAACATATGTTTATACATACCAATATCACACCGGCAATACTTCCTTAGTTTAGCTCCCAGCAACCAATCATAGGATCAGGATCTCAAAATCATATGAGCTCATGCATCATCTACGGAACATGCAAAAAAGAGTAAATTAGTGATTATAATTGGTCCCAGTGATCAAGCCTGCAGCCCAGCACGTACATGTATAAAATAGAACTCTGCATGAAGCCAATTGCTTCCCCTAGAGACAGGTGTTGCAGCCGGGGCGTGGATGCAAGCTCATTCACCCACTATACATCCTCGTTTAATTACTCTGCTTGATTATCCTTATGGTTGGTTGGGCTTTTCGCTGGGTAATCTCTGCAAGGACGTACATCTTCTACTCTGTTATAAGAAGATTTAGCCAGATAATATTTGGTCATTGTCAAAGTGCACAATTCACTGCTACAAATATGAACTGTGTGGGACCGTGAAAACACATACATAATTTCTGAAAAGAAAGATCACACATATTAATAAAGATAAACCAACAAATATGGTTGATCTGTACACATAACTTGCCACCCAACGTCAGGAAAAGTGTAGACCAACCCCAGCTGCTTGCTTCCACTCCCTAGATTGCAAACTCTGGTCATGTGCCGTGTTCTAAGACTGTAAAGCCATCTCCAATTGCATGATGCTTATGCTTGAATAAAAAAACTGAGCAAGCACCTGCAGCAGCGCTGCAACTTCCAACGTTAGTTGCCTGTTTAGAAGGGCTTAGCCTGTTGTCTGCTTCAAACTGTCCTTAGTACAGTCCTCCTCCTAAATCTAACTCATCTAGTAATCCAAAAATACCTCATTTCCACTTCATTGCAGTTTGGTCGGGGCATGGCAACTAAGGGGATTAAAAGGAGCTTATCCTAGCCAAGATGTGTTGCTCCGTGGTAGGGTAGTAGAGATTGAAAGATAATGGAGCGAAGGGATGGGGAAGAACAGTTTTAGATGGCTGCAATGGAAGACAACAGATTGGACAGGAGGAGGAGGAGGAGCGCTAGAGTTTGGCTGCAAGGGAGGAGGAGAGCTACAGATTGGATGAGGTTGACTGCTAGGAGGACAGTATTAGGAGGAGCAGCCCTAGGGCTCGGTGTGTTGGTAGTTCTTTAGGCTGTACGTGGGAAGGGTTGGATCAGCGGATGAAGGAGACCACCAGAGATGGATTCTATTTTTTTTAGCTATACGTGGGCCTAAGATGGATTCTTTTTTTGTGCTGTAGATGGTTTAATTTTTTCTAGCTATACGTGGGCTAGAGATGGATTTTTTTTCTGCTGTAGATGGTTTAAGGTGGGACAGAATTCGAGGACTCCTTGAGGCATAACATCCGATGGTGGAAAATACACAATTTGAATATCGGATGGCTAGTTTTCTTACTTCCCGAGAATTAACGTGGTTACTCGTATGGTGCCTCCAATTAGTAAATATAAGATAGCAGCCATACGTCACAGAAAAGGAGCGGGTGCATTACATATCCCAAACGGCATTCGACGATAAGCATACGTACTATATGGTCATCGTTATGTAGTAGAAACATCTCTCTCCTATTGATTTCTACCTTTGTTTCTAAAAATAAGATGTTAGTCTAAGTCAACGCTCTGTAACTAGGCCAATAGTATACAAAATATGAATGCTTACAAGATTTAATAAACATGTCGTGGAAATATATGGTTAGTCTAGTGACATTCTTTTGGTATTCATATTTTCATATAAATAATTGGTAAAACATACTATATGTTTACTTCTTACTTAATTTATGCACGTTCTTTTGAAAATGGAGGGATTAATTTTTACTAAGGTTATATGCATCATATATTCTGTGTGAATTCCAAATTCCAGGTTTGTATGTCACTAATAATGATGTATACACTACAGGAAACAGCTAGTTTGCCGTCTGTAGGTATCTTTGCCGTCAGCTTTTCATCGGGGCAGACGGCAAAGAGCACATTTGCCGTCAGCTGCTGACGGCAAAGAATGACTGACGGCAAAAATATATTTTGCCGTCTGCGTTTTTTATTACAGACGGCAAAGAGTCTTTGCCGTCTATATTTTTTTTTACAAACGGCAAAGAGTATCCTTTGCCGTCTGAAATAAAAAAATACAAACGACAAAGTATTTGCCGTCTGTCTTTTTTATTACAGACGACAAAGTTTGCCGTTTGCCGTCTGTAAAATAAAACGTAAACGGCAAAGAAGAAACACAGCACACGGATCAATCACATGGATCGATGACGTGGCAGCCCCTCCCACCCACGCAGTCCCCCACCACCCATGCGCTACCCCACCGACGTCCCACCAACCCACGCAGCCCACCCTCCCGAGACGCCACCCACGCCCACCCACAAAAATCCCCTCCCCCCCCACCTTGCTCGATCCAATCTCCTGCCTCCCTTTCTCGATCCCCACTGCACCACCACTACTCGCCCTCGCCGGACACCGATGCTGCGTCCCCTCGCTGGACCTCGCCGCATCCCCTCGCCTGACCCCGCCGCCTCCCATCGCCTGATGTGAGGGCGCTCCTCGATGCTGCGTTGGCCGAGGCCAACCCGGAGCGGCGCTCTCCAATGACAGCGCCGACAACGACGTCGACGACCAGGAGGTACAGCGCCCCCGCGTCCGCTGCGCCACCGGGCGCCACCACCTCCGTCTGCGTCCACCCGCCGGAGGTTGCCTCCGCCAGCGCCACCGGGCTCCACCACCTCCGCCTGCGTCCGCCCGCCGGAGCGTGCCTCCACCCGCGCCATCGGTCGCCGCCCGCGTCCGCCTGCCGGAGCTTGCCTCCGCCCGTGCTGTCCGACTACCGGAGCCCGCCTCCGCCCGTGCTGTCCGACTACCGGAGCCCGCCTCGCTCGCCTCACCGGCCGTCGATCGCAGTGAGCAGCGCCAGGCGCGGACGTCCGCTGCATCTCGTCTCCATCTGGTGCAAGACACCGAGCGGCTGCCGACGGGCGCTGACCCGTGCCCGGTGCGGTCTGCAGCAGGGCTAGAGAGTTGCTTGGCCCTTTTTCTCTGTCGAAAATATTGAAAATATTTATGTTGAGTTCTGTAAATATTTATGTTGAGTTCTCTAAATTGATACACAAACAATGTTGTAGCTGCCATTTTTTGATGGTCAGCTGTTCTATGAACTGATTGTAACGGATTTGTTCTGTAAATGGATCTATGAAGAATGCCAAGAGAAATGTTTAAAAAATGTCCTGTGATTTTTTTTAATTTTTTTAAAAAAATCTTTGCCATCTGCAAATTAGATTAGCTAACGGCAAATATTGTGTTTCGGCTGACAGCAAAGATATTGCTTTGCCGTGTGTTATTGGGATTGGCTGACGGCAAAATCTTTGTCGTCTTCCCAATAAAAAAGCTGACGGCAAAGTATTCTTTGCCGACTTATCTTTGCTGTCTACATCCTGACGGCAAAATCTTTGCCGTCTGGATTTAGGCCTTTGCCGTCTGTGATCCACAAATGGCAAATTACCAGTTTCCTGTAGTGATATGCTATTAAACTATGTACATTAACTCATTCACTAAAGCCCTTAAATTTGTGACGGACGCATTACACAACAACTACTTGTATTTAGAATGCGTGGGCCCTTGTTCTGATATGATGGACAACTGAACGCAGCTAGAGACCAATTAACCAGTAGTAATTCTAAGATACTGATGAATGTGGATGAAATATTTCAACGGAACTAGATGTTGTTTCTGGAACGAGTACAAATACTGCGAAATGAGCAAAATTTTCTTGCTTATCATTTAGCATGTGTCCCAGCAATAGGTGTGGAGCTGTGAAACCTTCGTTCCTGCATGATGTCGGCCCACAGCTAGTGCACTCGGGGTTGGACCACTAGCAGGTAATTTGATGATGATTTGATGTACTCATTTGGATAGTTTGAGATAAACTTTGACAATAAATGGTATCATTTGGGTTCCTTTTAGCAATCTTAGAATGATTATATTATTTTTTAGCTTTAAGATTAGTTCATTATTATATCTTTGTTTGTACTCTGTTTTCTCGTACATTTTTACAATTTCTTAGTTGTTTTTTTGTGATGTATTACCAAATGCGCCAATCGCCATATTGAACATGACCAATCTTAGTATAGGGTTGTATCCTATTACTGCATACATGTAGAAATCAAAGTCAAGTAGGTTTATGAGATCTGACCAGGCAGTTGCGACAGTAAAGTAGCGAGCTATGGAAAATTAGGTCAGTGATTATTATATGTATTGAACATCACCACATGGTTACTGTGGACTGAATGTGCGGCCCAATCTAGAGATGATTGACCTGTTACATGGTCCTAGATAAGGAGACATATCAACAGGATACACCCATGAAATAATGTACGTCTGCGAAGCTAGCTGTAGCCATTATAGTTGTTATGTTTAATTATTTGCTGGGACTAGATCCAATTTAATTCAATGGCTTATTGGTAGTGTCGTCATCCCGTTGGTTGTGATCCAACCTAACAAAAGGAGATTTTTAATAATTTAGAGAGATATTGGCAGCCCGTTGGTTGTGAGATAATAGTGGGTGGATCTACAGGTCAACCTTAAGTAAAATAGTGGGTTAAACTAGATGCAATTAAATATACAGACTTAATGGCACATCTAGTAGCTCGCTCATGGCGGGGTTGGGTTCTATTTGCATGTTTGCTCTGCTGTGCGCCATTCTTCATCGTCTTGGACCATGCATATATCCCTGAGCTCTATTGGTCGGTGGTGGAGGCATGGTCCGCTCGGATGTTTTGACCCGTCACCACATTGTCCGTTTGTGCTATTGTACTTGTTTGAGCTGGAAGTAAAGATCCGAGCGAGAAAATATACAAGGTCCTCTATCCCGCAATTTCTATCTGTATTTCTGATGAACCTCTTCCCAGTCACGAACCTGCCGCCACTGCCACTCACCGTTGTTGCGACTTCCGATCTTCCAATCCCCCAATAGTCAGCCCCAAATAGTAGTCACACATCTTCACTCCTGACTTTGGCAGGCCACCTGCATCCTTGATATCTCCATTAATTCTTGACATTACATAGTAATATGCCATAGCACGGCCACTACCAGAAAAACTTGTTTTGCCGACGGCCAAATCTATGCCGACGGCCCCCGTCGGCATATACGGGCATACCACAACGGCCCAACTAAAGCCGTCGGCATAGAAAGGCCGTCGGCGTATAACCATCTATGCCGACGAGGGCCGTCGGCATAGATAAGCCGTCGGCGTTTCTTCGAATATACCTACGGTGGCCGTCGGCATAGAGCAGGCCGTCGGCATATCGCGTGGGCCCATCTACCCGGGTGGCGACGACAGTTTGACGGCGTCAGGCTACGCCGACGGGCTAACGGTGGCCGTCGGCATAGCTACGCCGACGTCATCGATCCGCCGCGCCGCCACGTCATCGATCCGCGTCGTTCGCCGGTCTAGTGGGGTGGCATTTCTATGCCGACGGCTAGGCCGTTGGCATAGACCTGGCCCATGGTTTTTGCCACGTCATTGATCCCCGCCCTACGCCACGTCACCGATCCAGGGCTCTACCGTTGCGTGGCCGTAGCTATGCCGACGGCTTTGCCGTAGGCATAGATTTCTAATAATATTTTTATATTTTTTATATTTTCTCTTTTTTTTCCAATACTAATTTCACTAACTTAAATGTACATAAAACATATATCGATTGCCCCCCACACGGGCCTTCTTCCGTCGTGTCACGGAGAGGTTAGACGGGTACGGGGTACCTGTGGGGGGTAGCAATGCCGCCAGGTGTTGCGGTGGGCCCTCCTACGGTTGTGGAAACATGGTGGCAGGCGCAGGCACGCGGCTCCGGGGTGTGCCCCCTCCCCCCTCACGGGCGTCGATGCCGCCGTGCCTCGGAGGGGGGAAACGGCCACGTCGGGCCGACACAGAGGGAATCTTGGGGTGGGTCCATTTCCAGATTCAGTCTAGAACCGGGACCAATGTGAGCATTAGTAGAAAATAGGGCTTTGGTCCAGGCCGGGTCAGCCCATTAGTCCCGGGTCAGTCTAGAACCGGGACCAATGTGGGCATTGGTCCCGGTTCGTGAGCCCAGGGGGGCCGGCCGGGCCATGTGGGCCATTGGTCCCGGTTCATCTGGACCTTTTGGTCCCGGTTGGTGGGATGAATCGGGACCAATGGGCCTCGCTCTTGGCCCACAACCATTGGTCCCGGTTGGTGGCTTGAACCGGGACCAAAGGCTCCCCTTTAGTCCCGGCTCATGTCACCAACCGGGACCAATGAGGTGCCTATATATACCCCCTCGCGCAAGAGTAGAGCACAGTGCTCTGTTTTTTCTGGCCAAGGGGGAGAGGGCTTTGTGGTGCTCTAGCTCGCCTCCTATGCACATGAGGTGTTCGATGGAATGCCCGAGCCACACTACTTAAGCTTCTCCTCTCGAAGCTCGACCTCCAAGCTCCATTTTCCTCGAGATTTGTCTAGATTTAGCGGCCCATCACGCCCCGTCCCCGTCTTCACCGCCGTCGATCACCCGCGCCGATCTCATCACCGACACCACCGTGGTGAGCCTCTTGTTCTTATCTTCTTTCTGAAAGGAAAAATATTCTTACTTGTATGTTTAGATAGATACTTGTATCATTTTCTTACATTTATTATTGCATCTTATATAGTGCGATGGTTTTGGTATCCGCCCCCATCGGCCCTCGTCCTGTCTATGATTCGGATGTGGTATGTATATTATCTTTATAACTATTGGTTCATTTATTGTTTATGAAAATTATGCCGACCAACGTGACATACATTTTATTTATCTAGGATGTATGTGAATCGGAAATGCCAACCGACCCTATTGACGAGAGGTTAAATTTAGTTGAAGAAGAAAACAATTTGTTGAAGGAAAAAAAATTGAGGAGGAGAAGATGATATTGGAGTTGCATGTTGCGGATGTCGTCGATGATCACAAGATCAAGATGGATGCAATGCGCTTGAAGATTAGAAAGATTAGAAAATATGCCATTCATACCGAGACTTGGTATCAATATGCCATTGGATCAATTGTTACCTTGGTTGCGATTATGATCGCTTTTGTTTTCGCATTGAAATGTTTTACATAGTTTCAATGTATGGTTTAATTAATTAGATGCTCTGGAGAGCTATATGTTGTTAGATGAGAACTATGTATGCACTTTGGTTTTAATGTGATGATGAACTTCTATTAATTTGGACACTTAATTATATATAATGCACACAGATGAACCGGCAATGGATGTATGGTGACAGACACACCCGTGAGTACATTAAGGGCGTGCATGAGTTTCTCGATGCGGCTGAGGCAAACAAGCAGAATGGTTTTATGTGTTGTCCATGCACTGAATGTGGGAATACGAGGTCTTACTCGAACCAGAAAATCCTTCACTCCCACCTTCTTTACAAGGGTTTCATGCCACACTATAATGTTTGGACGAGGCACGGAGAAATAGGGGTTATGATGGAAGACGGCGAAGAAGAAGAGTACGATGACAACTATGTGCCCCCTGAATACGGTGATGCTGCAACGGGGGGAGCTGGTGAAGATCAAGAGGAACCAGACGATGTTCCCAATGATGCTGCCACGGGTGAAGCTGCTGAAGATCAAGAGGAACCAGACGATGTGCCCGATGATGATGATCTCCGCCGGGTCATTGTGGATGCAAGGACGCAATGCATTAGTCAAAAGGAGAAGCTGAAGTTCGATCACATGTTAGAGGATCACAAAAAAGGGTTATACCCCAATTGCGAAGATGGCAACACAAAGCTCGGTACCGTACTGGAATTGCTGCAGTGGAAGGCAGAGAATGCTGTGGCTGACAAAGGATTTGAGAAGCTACTGAAAATATTGAAGAAGAAGCTTCCAAAGGATAACGAATTGCCCGACAGTGCATACGCAGCAAAGAAGGTCGTATGCCCTCCAGGATTGGAGGTGGAGAATATACATGCATGCCCTAATGACTACATCCTCTACCGCGGTGCATACAAGGATCTGAACGCATGCCCGGTATGCGGTGCATTGTGGTATAAGATCAGACGAGATGACCCTGGTGATGTTGACGGCGAGCCCCCCAGAAAGAGGGTTCCTGCGAAGGTGATGTGGTATGCTCCTATAATACCACGGTTGAAACGTCTGTTCAAAAACGAAGAGCATGCCAAGTTGATGCGCTGGCACAGTGAGGACCGAAAGAAAGATGGGAAGTTGAGAGAACCCGCTGATGGGTCGCAGTGGAGAAAGTACTGGGATGAGTTTGCAAAGGAACCAAGGAATGTATGGTTTGCTTTAAGCGCGGATGGCATTAATCCTTTCGGGGAGCAGAGCAGCAATCACAACACCTGGCCCGTGACTCTATGTATGTATAACCTTCCTCCTTGGATGTGCATGAAGCGGAAGTTCATTATGATGCCAGTTCTCATCCAAGGCCCTAAGCAACCCGGCAACGACATTGATGTGTACCTAAGGCCATTAGTTGAAGAACTTTTACAGCTTTGGAATGGAAACGGTGTACGTACGTGGGATGAGCACAGACAGGAGGAATTTAACCTTAAGGTGTTGCTGTTCGTGACCATCAAAGATTGGCCCGCTCTTAGCAACCTTTCAGGACAGACAAACAAAGGATACCACGCATGCACACACTGTTTAGATGACACTGAAAGTATATACCTGCACAAATGCAGGAAGAATGTGTACCTGGGCGATCGTCGATTTCTTCCGACCAACCATCAATGTCAAAAGAAAGGCAAGCATTTCAAAGGCGAGGCAGATCACCGGAAGAAGCCTGCCATGGGCACCGGTGATCACGTGCTTGCTATGGTCAATGATTTACACTACGTAATCTTTGGAAAGGGTCCCGGTGGACTAGCTATTTCGAATGACGCTGAGGGACACGCACCCATGTGGAAGAAGAAATCTATATTTTGGGACCTACCCTACTGGAAAGACCTAGAGGTCCGCTCCTCAATTGACGTGATGCACGTGACGAAGAACCTTTGCGTGAACCTGCTAGGCTTCTTGGGCGTGTATGGGAAGACAAAAGATACACCTGAGGCATGGGAGGACCTGCAATGTTTGAACAAAAAAGACGGCATGCCTCCGAAGCAGTATAAAGGTCCTGCCAGCTACGCTCTTACGAAAGAAGAGAAAGAAATCTTCTTTGAATGCCTTCTCACTATGAAGGTCACGACTGGCTTCTCGTCGAATATAAAGGGAATAATAAATATGCCAGAGAAAAAGTTTTAGAACCTAAAGTCTCATGACTGCCACGTGATTACGACGACTGCTTCCGGTTGCATTGAGGGGGCTTCTACCGGAATACGTCCGATTAGCCATTGTGAAGCTATGTGCATTCCTCAATGCAATCTCTCAGAAGGTGATCGATCCAGAAATCGTACCAAGGCTAAGGAGTGATGTGGCTCAATGTCTTGTCAGTTTCGAGCTGGTGTTCCCACCATCGTTCTTCAATATCATGACACACGTCCTAGTTCATCTAGTCGACGAGATTGTCATCCTGGGGCCCGTCTTTCTACACAATATGTTCCCCTTTGAGAGGTTCATGGGAGTCCTAAAGAAATATGTCCGTAACCGTGCTAGGCCAGAAGGAAGCATCTCCATGGGCCATCAAACAGAGGATGTTATCGGGTTTTGTGTTGACTTCATTCCTGGCCTTAACAAGATAGGTCTCCCTAAATCGCGGTATGAGGGGAGACTGACTGGAAAAGGCACTCTTGGAAGAGACTCAATAATATGCAGGGACGGATATTCTTGGTCTCAAGCACACTACACAGTTCTACAGAACTCTACCTTGGTGACCCCGTATATCGATGAACACAAGAACAGTCTGCGCTCCAAACACCCGGAGCAGTGCGACGACTGGATTACATGTGAACACATCAATACTTTCAGTAGTTGGTTGGAAACACGTCTCAGAGGTGACAACACTATTTGTGATGAGTTGTACTTGTTGTCCAGGGGACCATCTTTGACTGTATTGACTTACAAAGGATGCGAGATAAATGGGAATACATTTTACACGATCGCCCAAGATCAAAAGAGCACAAACCAAAACAGCGGTGTCCGCTTTGATGCAGCAACCGAGAGCGGAAAGGATACATATTATGGTTACATAGTGGACATATGGGAACTTGACTACGGATCTAATTTTAATTCCTTTGTTTAAGTGCAAATGGGTCAATCTGTTAGGCGGCGGGGTACAGGTAGACCCACAGTACGGAATGACAACAGTGGATCTGAAAAATCTTGGGTACACTGACGAACCGTTCGTCCTAGCCAATGATGTGGCACAGGTTATCTATGTGAAGGACATGTCTACCAAACCGAGAAAAAGAAAAGATAAGGAAGCGAATACATCATACGATGAGCCAAAGTGCCACATAGTTCTTTCAGGAAAAAGGGACATCCTGGGAGTGGACGGCAAGACAGACATGTCTGAAGATTATGAAAAGTTTCATGAAATTCCTCCCTTTAATGTCAAGGCTGACCCAAAGCATCCTGATAAACAATGAAGATTATCCATGGTTAAGGCGCAATAAGCAAATGACACAAGCAAAGAAAAAGTGAAGACTTTCTCCCGCAACTATTATGATGATACCATGCCAAATTTGTAACAGACGAACATGCTACCATTGTCCGTTTTGTACATGCACATGCTATGTTTGTGAAATTATGATACCATCCCAACTTTCAACTTTTTCAGAGTTCATTTGAAATGCTTTCATGTCTTATGGTTCAAGGTTTTATGTGTTGAGGCAAATGGATCAATATGTCAGGAGGCGGGGTACAGGTAGACCCACAGTACGGTATGACAACAGTGGATCTAAACAATCTTGGGTACACAGACGAACCATTCGTCCTAGCCAATGATGTGGCGCAGTTATTGTCTGAAACTTTGATACTTTGAAAGTGATTGTCCATTTTGTACACGAAGTGCATCAAGTTTTTGTCGTAACCCTCTCTACTTTTTGGAACATGCTATGTGGGTGAAATGATGATACCATGCCAACTTTCAACCTTTTCAGAGTTCATTTTAAATGCTTTCCAATTTCAGGGTCATTTAGCTCAAAGAATGAATTAATAGCAAACAGAATAAACTACAAAACTTTTATGAAAATAAAAACAATCAGTTAAAATATTATGTTATGATCAACTAAAATAAAACTATAATATTCTTCAATAGCAAAAACAATATAATTTTTGTGACCTAAGATCAAACTATAAGTATTTAATTGTAAGTATAAATAAAAAATAAATAGCAAAAAAGAAAAAAAATCTATTTTTATAGTAAAGTTATTCATAAACTAGTGATTCACATAAATTTTAAAAAATACAAATTTAAACTATTCAAAATTTTAAAACTAATGGCACTAACAGAAAGTTTATAATTTTTGTGACCTAAAATAAAAAAGAAATCACTAAAAAACTATAAGTATTTAGTTGTAGGTATAAATAAAAAATAAATAGATAAAAATTCTATTTTTATAATAAAGTTATTCATAAACTAGTGATTCACACAAATTTTAGAAAAATAAAATTTGAACTATTCAAAATTTAAAACTAATGGCACTAACAGAAAGTTTATAATTTTTGTGACCTAAAAGCAAAAAGAAATCACTAAAAAAGTGTAAGTATTTAGTTTTAAGTACAAATAAAAAAATAAAAAACCAAAAAAAATGTAGAAATAAAAAAGAAAAAACCAAAAAAATGCCACCTACTGGGCCTCCATGGCCTGAATACGACTAGAAACCCTACATGGGCCAGGATTCAGGCCCGCAGAAGGCCCAATAGGCCGACATGCAGTAGCAAGTTTAGGCCCGAAAGCCTGCATAAGAGAGGAGCTCGAATGGGGAGGCACACCAGCGCTTATAAACAAGTGTCGGCGCCCTTCAGCTAGGGATGTGGGACTAAACTTTTGGGCGCGGGGCAGCACAAGGCCATTGGTCCCGGTTGGTGGCACCAACCGGGACTAAAGGGGGCATTGGTCACGGTTCGTGGCACAAACCGTGAC
>NC_041393.1:11837954-11838959 GCF_002162155.2 Triticum dicoccoides
CGCGGCCCGCCCGTTGCCGTCGCCCTGCCCGTTGGTCCGGCCGGCGCCCCTCCCCTGTTTTTTTATATATTATATATGCTTTTGTATATTGCCTCTTTGTGTATATTATGTATATATGTATTGTGTATATTGCTTCTTTTCAGATTTTTTTTCATATATATGTTTGTATTTTGTATTTTTCTTGTTTATAAAAATGTATATGTTTTTATGTTCTCTGTGTATATATGTTCATATATGCAAAAGTTAGGTTTAAATATTTAGAAAAGGATTATCTATATATGTTCTCTGATTTAGTACTTTTTAGGTTACTTTCATTTTTAGAAAAGTTTTATATATTTAGGAGAGGAAAAAGGAAAATAAGAAGAGGAAAAAGGAGAAGAAGAGGAGAGGAAGAAAAGGAAGAGGAGAAGAAGAAAGGAATAGAGGAGAAGAAGAAAAAATAGATTTTTTTTTCTATTTTCTCTTCTTCTCCACTATTCCTTTCTTCTTCTCCTCTTCTTTTTCTTCTTTTTTTCTTCGATCTTCTCCTCTAGCTATTCCTTTCTTCTTGTCCTCTTTTTCCTTCTTCTTCTTCTTCTTCTTCTTCTTCTTCTTCTTCTTCTTCTTCTTCTTCTTCTTCTTCTTCTTCTTCTTCTTCTTCTTAATTTTTATCAGTAATGAGGGTGTCGAGGATCCCCGAGGGGTCGAGGGTCGGGAACTAGGGTAGAGGGTCGAGGGTCGTTAAGGAGTCAAGGGTCGAGGGTTTCAGGGTCGAGGGTTTCAGGGTTCTATAGGGTCGAGGGTCGAGGGTTCCAGCAGGGTCGTCTAGGGGTCGAGGGTTCCAGGGTCGTCGAGGGTTCGAGGGGTCGAGGATCGCCGAGGGGTCGAGAGAGGTTTCCTAGTGTCAAAGTATTGAAGAAATCCATGCCTTCATCATTAGCCGGAAGTAACCAGGGCATGTTGGTACGAAGTTCTGCAAAGTTGTTCTGGAATGGAGTCCCGGATAGAATAATCTGCCTTTTGGTA
>NC_041393.1:11838969-11887582 GCF_002162155.2 Triticum dicoccoides
CTTGTTTATAAAAATGTATATGTTTTTATGTTCTCTGTGTATATATGTTCATATATGCAAAAGTTAGGTTTAAATATTTAGAAAAGGATTATCTATATATGTTCTCTGATTTAGTACTTTTTAGGTTACTTTCATTTTTAGAAAAGTTTTATATATTTAGGAGAGGAAAAAGGAAAATAAGAAGAGGAAAAAGGAGAAGAAGAGGAGAGGAAGAAAAGGAAGAGGAGAAGAAGAAAGGAATAGAGGAGAAGAAGAAAAAATAGAATTTTTTTTTCTATTTTCTCTTCTTCTCCACTATTCCTTTCTTCTTCTCCTCTTCTTTTTCTTCTTTTTTTCTTCGATCTTCTCCTCTAGCTATTCCTTTCTTCTTGTCCTCTTTTTCCTTCTTCTTCTTCTTCTTCTTCTTCTTCTTCTTCTTCTTCTTCTTCTTCTTCTTCTTCTTCTTCTTCTTCTTCTTCTTCTTCTTAATTTTTATCAGTAATGAGGGTGTCGAGGATCCCCGAGGGGTCGAGGGTCGGGAACTAGGGTAGAGGGTCGAGGGTCGTTAAGGAGTCAAGGGTCGAGGGTTTCAGGGTCGAGGGTTTCAGGGTTCTATAGGGTCGAGGGTCGAGGGTTCCAGCAGGGTCGTCTAGGGGTCGAGGGTTCCAGGGTCGTCGAGGGTTCGAGGGGTCGAGGATCGCCGAGGGGTCGAGAGAGGTTTCCTAGTGTCAAAGTATTGAAGAAATCCATGCCTTCATCATTAGCCGGAAGTAACCAGGGCATGTTGGTACGAAGTTCTGCAAAGTTGTTCTGGAATGGAGTCCCGGATAGAATAATCTGCCTTTTGGTATGAATTCAGCAAAGGCCTTCCAAATAGCGATATTCGGAAGGCTCTTGCTGAACTTTGTACCAAAAAGCGAATTATCCTATCTGGGACTCCGTTCCAGAACAACTTTGAAGAGCTTCGTACCATCATGCACATGTTACTATCGCCTAATGATGAAGACATGGTTTTGTTGAATCCTTTGACACTACGCAACCTCCCGACCCCTCGGCGATCCTCTCGAACATGAGAGGAAGAAAAGGATAAAAAAAGAAGTGGAAGAAATAAAAAGAGGAGAAGAAAGAATAGAGGAGTTCTTCTCCTCTATTCTTTCTTCTCCTCTTTTTTTCTTCTTCTTCCTCTTTTTTTATCGGGAACGAGGGTCATCGAGGGACATAGATGTAGTGTCGTCGTTGTCGATATATACCCCCTCCCGATAGCTTGCTATGATTAGGTAGCTAGTTCTACGTTTGGCACTAATATATCCATCTGTCATGTTTGAATAATAATTGCCATGTTGTAAATATTTGTAGAAACTATGGACACCACCCGAGACGAAGCAAAAGAAGCGTTGTTGAGGGACATAATCGCAGAAGGAAGTGATGCCGTCTCGTTGTTTCTCAACGACACCGATGGTCTGGAAGGAGAGGGTGAACAAGCTGGCTACGGTGACCTAATGCCGGTGCAAGAAGAAGAACATGAGGACGGCTCCGGTGACCCAATGCCGGTGCAAGAAGGAGACCGTGATGACGGCTCCGGTGACCGAACCGAGTCCGTCCAGGTATATATATTAGTTTAGCCTGTGCTGACTAGCTGATTGATGCATTCATTGTTTTGGTATGTACACATATTAATTAAGTCTTTGTTCTTTTTTCTAGCCCTCCGGATCGAGCACAACTTCGGTAAAGAGACGAGGCCCGAAGAAAAAGTTGAGCTCGGATGAAAAGTTAGAGATCATAGCAATCGCGCCCGACGGCCAACCGATTGAACCCCTCCGGACAAAGAGCGCATTTGTTGCTCAGTGCGGGGTTCTGGTTAGGGGCAAGATCCCGATAAGCATCCAGCAATGGTTTAAGCCGGCTACAGAAGACCCTGAGGTGTCTTATGTCAATGATATGCAGTAAAATGATCTTTGGACTGAGCTGAAGTCAAGTTTCACCCTACCCCCAGAGGATGATCCGGAGAAGCCAGTTAAAGAGCAATTGATCAAGTCTTTTGCTCTTAAGAGGTTAGCAGATCTATTCAGGAGGTGGAAGAAAGAGCTGAATAGGTTTGTCGATAAAAAAGATACACCAGAATTCAAGGGCAGATATGAGAAGATCAAAGATCACTGGCCCACATTTGTGGCCCACATGACATCGGAAAAGAGTAAGAAGATGTCGGCGACAAACAAGCAAAATGCTATGAAGAAGATGCTTCACCATCGCACGGGATCAGGTGGCTACGTCGTAGCCCAGCCTAAGTGGGCCAAGACTGAGAATGATCTGGTAGCTAAATGGATCGAACCAGAGACAATTAGCTGGCCAGACCGTTGCCGGACTTGGTTCTTCGGGGCTGGCGGAACCTTGGACCCTGTAACAGCGGAGTGCATTTGGACGAACGATCAAATGGACATATCAGTCAGGAAGCTTAAGCAGTATATCGAAGCAGCGCAGCAAGGGAAGTTCTTTCCAGACAGAGAGAACAACGAGCTCACAATGGCCCTCAGGAATCCTGAGCACCCTGGACGGACACGAGGCACGCCAGGCTTCATTCCATGGAAGGTTGGGTTTCCGGACGCAGGCGGTTACAAATCCAATGAGAGGAGGAAAAAAGTGCAGCAGACCCAAATGCAGGCGCTGCAAGCTAGGGTAGACGCGATAGAGGAACGAGAAGCAAATCGCAGCAAACGTACTGCCAAAGCTTCCCCCGAAACTACCCCGCCATCTCAGCGCAGAAGCAGTGTGGCTTCCACCGAGCTGCTTCAGCCGGAGCATGCCTTGACGGCTCCTGCCAGCTATCCCGTCGATGCTATAACGGAGTCTCAAAATTGCCACCTTATGACGAAATGGATGAATTTGAAGGTCAAGGCGGCTGTTGGCTCTGTTTATCCTACTGAACCCGGTGCAAGTTTTCACTGCCGGCCGATTCCAGAAGGATATGCTAGGGTGATGGTGGATGAAATAACGGAGGGATTTGAGGACCTCCAGCTTGACCACCCTACCGGTGAAGGGGAGACTCGGCTGGGGTCTGCTCTGAAGACTCCATGCCTATGGCGGAAGTCGCTCATCAACCTTCCGAACTGGACGCCTCCGCCTCCTCCTCCTCCTCCGGCAAGTCAGGGAACTCCGCCTCCTCCACCGCCTCCTCCTCCGGCGAGTGACGATCAGGGCCCTCGGCTGGCTCCTTCTCCGGCGCGTGGCGGCACTCCGCCTCCTTCTCCACCTGCGCCGACGCGCCCGAGGAGCCAGCCTCCTCCTTCTCCGCCTCGTCAGCAAGGGCGGAAGAGACCTGCCGCCGCTCCAGCTGCTCCGGCACGTCGTAGTCCTTCTCCTCCGCCTCTTATGCAAGTAAAGAAGACAACCGCTCCGTCTGCTCGGTCGGCGTCTAGTAGTACAACCAGAGGCGGGAGGACATACAGATTCGGTCCTTCTCTGAAGACTCTAGAGAAGTTATCATACGAGAGGACCCCGGAGGAGAACGCGAAGATCGCGCGAACCGAAGTGGATGACTGGTTTCAAGGGTTGAAAGCAAAGAGGCATCCACCTTCGGAGGAGAAGGTAGGTCCGGTGAAAGTGAAGCGCACTCTGGCTGCCCTGGCAAAACCACCCAAGTCTCCGCCGAAAGGCAACTATGAGCGCATTATTGCAAAGACATGGGCCGAAGCAGAGCGCTCGGGAAGTACAGTCAGTGATCAAAGGCTGAAAGAACGACGAGCAGCTGGGAAACAACTTGCCCATCTCGGCGAACAAGCAAAGCAATCGTCCCCCCCCCTCAAGGTGCCTAGCGACATCGTCGATCCGAGGATGGTGCCCGGTTATGGCAATGTTGACGATTACCTGCCCGACGATGTACATTATGATCCCATGGAGGTGCTGATACACAGATACGAGTACGGGAAGCCTCTCGTCAAAGATGAAAGATCTTTAACAACGATGATGCTAAGATTACATGATTGGTACTTGAAAATCTGTAGAGAGTCTGGGGGGAGGAGTACTTTGTATGCAAGAGTTAAACCGGAGCATGACCTCGTTGGAATTGAACTGTTGCCTATTCCATTTGAGGAGTTCTATCAGTTTTTCAATCAATTGGCCCTCGATAAAACAACGATCACCTGCTACTGTCTGTAAGTACTACTACTTCTGTCATTAAGTCTCTCTATATAGCTCATCTCTTTCATTGCATGTATTTATAATTATCCTCACTATATTATGCAGAATGAAGATCGCCGAATTGAAGAAAAGACAAATCGGTGATATTGGGTTCGTTAACACATATCTCATAGATGCAACTGAGGTTGAACATCGTCCCGAAGATACCGAGGTCAACTTGCTATGATCATTCAAAAAAAATGAAAACAAAAATATAATACTCTTTCCTTACAACTTCAAGTGAGTGTTACTGTCTTGTGCATATTCGGTTTCCCTTATATATTAGTCCAGATTATAGTAATGTAATTGATGAGTTATGCATGTGTATGCAGTTTCCACTATATTCTCCTAGAGATTAGGCTTGAGCAGGGAGTAGTAACCGTCTTGGACTCTAAACGAAAAGATCCCAAGGAGTATGCGGACATGACTGAAATCCTCAAGAAGTAAGTTAAATCGATCATTATCCACCATATCAGCAACTTTGTTCATTTCCTGATATCAAGTAATTGTTTTGTTTGTCCGGCAGGGTTTGGAGAAAATTCACCAGAAATGTTCCGGGATTGCCGAAGGAGCTGGAATTTAGACACCCGAAAGTAAGTACTATAGTAGCATGTTCCGCGCATCTCCTAGTGATTCAAGCGCTAGTTTCATCAATACCATTTAGCATTCTTGCTTATCAGTTTGATTGACCTCTATTTCTTGTAAAGTGGCTGTGGCAGGAAAAAGGGAATGATTTCTGTGGATACTACATCTGCGAGTCCATCCGCCACACGACCTGTGAGCGGGGCGGGTACTCTGACGAACAATATGAAGTACGTAAATAACAACATTCACAATTTTATTTTATTACCATCATTTGTATTGAGTTTCATTCCTTCATATATATATGTATTGACCCCCTTCTTCAAATTAGATGTTTCGGAAGCGGGATGAACTCCTAGCACCAGCTTGCATGCGAGCAATTCAAGAGGAATTGGCGGCATTCTTTTTTGACCAAGTGATCGCTGAAGACGGAGAATACTATGAGGACCATGAGTCCGTATGATTATATTTGTAAAAGATAATTATTGTATATATGTAGCCGGTAGTGTCGGATAGATATACGAGAACTTGTTGTTCGACCAATCTCTCGGAGAAGGAGAGGTGGTCGATATCACTTCTCTCTGTATGCATATATGTTCACGATGATCTTCTGTTTCCTTCGTTTGCTAACTAGCTAACTAGCCTGTCTAGTCCTCTCTATACGTATGTATAGTACGTAGCGTCGACCAAGCACGGACGTAAGAGAGGACACTTCTCTCTATTAATTATAGCTAGCTAACACAATATATGAAACACCTAAATTAACCCCCCAAAACCCCCAATCCCCCCCCCTTTCAAAAAAAAAAACAAAAACCCCAGCCACAAAAATGCTGACGCATGGATGCCTATTGGTCCCGGTTGATGCCACCAACCGGGACCAAAGGGTCTCCTGCCTGGGCTCTGCGCACTGCCACGTGAAGGCCCATCAGTCCCGGTTCTGGATTGAACCGGGACTAAAGGGTCGGGGCATTAGTACCAACACTTTAGTCCCGGTTCAGGAACCGGGACTAAAGGCCCTTGCGAACCGGGACTATAGGCCCTTTTTCTACCAGTGATGCCATAGCACGACATTCAAATATGGAGAGTATTACTACGTGTTACATACCAGTTGGAGCTGTTATGTTCAATTATATGGTGGGACTATATCCAACTTAATTCAAAGGCTTATTGGTAGCGTGGTACCAATCAATGGGCCGGTAATAACATTCCTATTATCCAACCTACAGAAAAAAAGGTATTAACTAATTTAGAGAGATATTGACAGTCTGATAGTTGTGAGATAATAGTGGGTGGATCTATACATGAATTCTAGATTAAATAGAGGATGGAACTAGATGCGATTAAATTCACAAACTTAATGTCACATCTAGTAGCTCGTGCCTGGCAGGGTTGGGTTTTATTTATGTGGTCCGCTTTGGTGTGCACCACTGTCCGCCATCTCTGACCATGCATATATCCCTGAGTTGTGTCGGTGGGTTCGGATGTTTTGACCCATCACCACATTGTCTGTTTGTGCTGTTGTAAGTGTAGAGCCTAGCGAGTGGATAGTTTTTATTCATCACAAAGTTGTCGCGGGTACATCCTACGACAGTCTTTTCGGATAGGATACAAGTCAAATTGATTTATGGAAATTTACCCGTCAGTCTACGACAGTAAAGAAGCTACTAGATGATCCCACACGTGCCCATGAGACCAATGTTGTAGAGGATGGAGCTACTAGATGATCCCACACGTGCCCATGATCCCACACGTGCCTAGCGAGTGGATATTTTTTATTCATCACAAAATATGTGGGCTCAAAGGATGAAGCTGGAGAGGATGGAGCTGTTACATGGTCCTAGATGATCCCATTGCATTTAATGTTGTAGACATTTGCAGGGTGTAATGTACATCTTCCAAGCTAGATGCAGCGCTTGTGCTCACTTATTTGGTGCACAGTCGGATGCAATTCAATTAGAAGGCTATTCTACTGTCCTACATGATCAGAGATATAGTGGATGGATCTAGACACGAGTTTTCACGTAAATAGTGGGTGGCCATTTAATTCACATAATTTTACTTGTGGGCCATGCATATATAAATCCCATAATGGTCGGCTCAGTCGGGCTGGACCATCGCTCGTCGTAAATCAATACTCTTGCTAAGGAATCTTCTGTTTATCCTCAATTAGGCTGGCCATAGTGGTGGTATATTAGATAGTATCGTGCACATGGAAATAGCAAACACGCTGACGTGACAGAGAATTAAAAAAGAAAGAGAGGATTAGAGTAACATAGGTAGATCCTGTATCATGTTAAATGCAATGCTACTTTATGTCATGCATGACAATAAATAAGGTCGTCTATATATGATACTACTATATGATATCGTGCACTCTGAAGATAGTATCATAATGATACTAATATATGATACTCCCCACTATAAGTAGCCTTATATATTTACCATCATGCAAACCGCCGCGATCAAGGTAACTCTCCTAGCATCAAGCTGACCAGTTTGTCGTTGGTCTTGACCAACCTCTGCAATGGTGCCATGCCCTTTTCAAGCAAGGAAAGAGTCGCGATGAGCTCCTAGTCCAAGTTACCGGAGAACACCATAATCGAGAACCTAAACATGCTCCCACGGAAGACGCGGACCGCAACGAGGCCGAGTGCCAAGCCTATTCTTTTACGCATGTAACTTATCAGCAAATTGATTAATTACAACTGCTAAGAGAATGCCCGTGCGTTGCTACGGGCAAAAACCGGATGACGGTGCATTGCCATGTATTAATAGAAATATACACATTTATCAAATTATTATTTTAATTCAGAAATACGTGTTAAGCATGGTGACATCTGGTTTCATCAAATAGCGACAAATTCAAACTCGCTTCGACTTCTTTTAATATTGGAAAAGGCTTTCACCCCACTTTATATATAAAGCAACAACCACACATTAACCATCACCACAACAAAGAAGGAAAATAAGAGAAACGAAAATCGACATGATACAAACACTATGAAACAACAAGCGACGACCTCCAATCATGCCATGGATGCAACCGTGACAAGGGAGCAATTCACCACCGGAGGAAGGCCATGCTCCATCAACTCCCAAGGGCCAACCCCTATATGCGAGAATGAAAAGAAGAAACTAAAATTCGATCACATGTTAGGATATCAAAAAACCGTTGTACCCAAATTGCAAAGATGGCAACACAGAGCACGGTACCACAATGGAAATTCTGGAAAGGAAGGCTGAGAATGTTATATCTGACAAGGGATTTGAGCAGCTACTGAAAATAATAAAGAAAAAGCTTCCAAAGGATAATGAATTGTCTGACAGTATGTAAAGAGCAAAGAAGGTTCTCTGCCCTCTAGGATTAGAGGTGCAGAAGATACATGCATGCCCTAATGACTGCATCCTCTACCGCGGTGAGTATGAGGAATTGAACGTATGCCCGGTATGCGGTGCATTGCTGTATAAGATCAGACAAGATGACCCTGGTGATGTTGAGGGCGAGCGCCCCAAGAAGAGGGTTTCTGCCAAAGTGATGTGGTATGCTCCTATAATACCACGGTTGAAACGTCTGTTCAGAAACAAAGAGCATGCCAAGTTGATGCGATGGCACAAAGAAGACCGTAAGAAAAACAGAAAGTTGTGAGCACCCGCTGATGGGTCGAAGTGGAGAAAAATCGAGAGAAGGTGACGTGACTTTGCAGGTGACGCAAGGAACATATGGTTTGGTTTAAGCGCGAATGATATTAATCCTTTTGAGGAGCAGAGCAGCAATCATAGCACCTGGCCCGTCACCCTATCTATTTATAACCTTACTCCTTGGTTGTGCATGAAGTGGAAATTCTTTATAATGTCAGTGCTCATCCAATGCCCTAAGCAACCCGGCAACAACGTTGATGTGTAACTAAGGCCATTAGTTGAAGAACTTTTACAACTATGGAATGGAGAAGGTGTACGTGTGTTGGATGAGGAATTTCACCTACATGCGTTGCTGTTTGTAACCATCAATGATTGGCCTCCTCTTAGTATCCTTTCAGGATAGACAAACAAGGGACACCACACATGAACGCACTGTTTAGATCATATCGAAAGTATATATTTGGACAAATCCAAGAAGAATATGTACCTGGGACATCGTCTATTTCTTCCGACCAACCATCAATGCTGAAAGAAGGGCAAACATTTCAAAGGTTAGTCAGATCACCGGAAGAAGCCCGCCCTCCATACTGGTGATCAGATACTTGATATGGTTAAGGATTTACAAGTAGTATTTGGAAAGGGTCCTGGTGTACTATCTTCTCCGAATTACGCTGATGATATGCATGTTGTGATTCTCTTAGTGGTGTCATGTGAACGCCGACTACATGACACTTCCCCATACATGGGCCTAAGGGAACTCATTGTGGAGTAGTAATTAGATGACGGGTTGCTAGAGTGACAGAAGCTTAAACCCCAGTTTATGCGCTATTCCATAAGGGGCTGATTTGGATCCACCTGTTTAATGCTATGTGTCGTGGTTTTGTCACGGCACATGTCCTAGAGAAAGGACTTAGTCATGGAGCCATCACGACGGGTTAGCTTGAAGGGGTTAAAGCGGACACAGGGACGCAAGAGAGTTTATACTAGTTCGGCCCCTTCAATGAAGGTAAAAGCCTACGTCTAGTTGTGATGTAATTGATGGGGTTTCGATGACTAGGGAGCAAACAAGCTTCGCCTATGTCTCGAGTTGTTGTCTGTTGTCCTTGATTCGTCGCCCGGTCGTCCCCTTATATACACCGGTGACACCCGTCGGTTCATAGAGTCCCAACACCGGTCGATATTCATATCCGGGTTGGTCTCTCCTTATTCCTAACTTACAATACAAGTTTATATACAAATCCCGGTTTACAGCTACAAGTCTTGAACCGACTACGGGCCTTAGGCCCTCATCTGCCTTCTTGGGCTTTATCACTTCTGGAACTACTGATGAAGTTGACCCGGCCCAGATAGGCCGGTTTACGCCCAGCAGTAATATCCCCATCATTAGGCCCCAGATTGATTTGAATGGGTTCATGTCAATCCTTTAACGAAAACTTCATCTTCAACGTCTTCTTATAAATTGGTAAACGGCCATGATGTCATCTTCTCTGATTACTGTAAACCGGAGTGACGTCACCTGTCATAACGAAGATATCCATTATGCTTCTTTGTTTAATATATCTGCGGAAATCGAGGCGACAGCTCCGTTTCATGGCCCCTTGATTGTCGCGCCTGACACATGTCTTTTTGCCTTATAAATAGGACCGAAGGGTCATTTCCTTTCTCCTTCCCTTCTTCCCCTTCTGCTTCGTCTTCATCGCGTCACCAGCCTCGGAGCTCCGCCGCCGCCGTCAACCTCTGCACCAACCTTGGCCGCTGCATCAACCTGAACGCACCAGAGCGCCGCGGCAACCTTCCGCGTCTTCCTTAACTCTAGTAAACCTTCTGCTCTTCTCAACTCAGATCTGTTCTAGGGTTTCATGTTCTTGCAGTGTTCATCACCTGTTTGTTTTCATACACGAACCCTAGATGCATCTGCGAACCTCTTCTCTGTATAACGGTAGCTGTTAGTATCCGCTTTTAGTTTCATGCCCTAGACCATAGATCTCACATATATTTCTGCCCATTGATTCAATGTTGTTCTGCCTTGAGCTTTTGAATATTTTTCTTATTTCTGAACTTGCTTCAGATCCAACGCTATAAAGAAATCGTGTGAAATCTGTTTCTGCACACTTATCCATCCGCCATCTCAGCTGTCTCCATGCGTAGATCAGGCGGTTTAACCTTGTAGAAATTTTTTTACCAACCCGGCATATATCATTAGTCCCCTAGTTGAACCGCCAGATGTTGTTGCTTCATAAACTCCGTTTTAGATAGATATTTCCCCGGTTTAACATTACGCATACCAATGTACCTTGATCAATGCATTTTTAAACTGGGATCTTCTACTTTGTAGATTTCCTCATGGCCAAGCAAGTATATGAGTGCAATTGGGTTCCTTCTCGCGTCACAGAGGCTCAACTTGACGATATAGTCCTGATTGGCGCTTTAGGCAGCAAAGATACCATCCGTTGGAGGGTTCCTGGCAAAGAATGCCCTCCCACACCTCAAGAAGGAGAGGTCGTTGTTTTCGTAGATCACCTAGCCCGGGGCTTTAAACCGCCCGGTTCTAAATTTTACTGGGATGTTTTAGCCGATTTCCAACTCCATCCGCAAGACACTGGCCCCAACTCTGTTACAAATATGTGTCACTTCCAAGTGCTCTGTGAGGTATTCTTTTAAGAGGAGCCCACAGTGGAATTGTTCAGAGACCTTTTCCATCTAAACCGCCGTACTGAGTTTACTGATGGCTCTAATACGGAGTTGGGTGGCGTGGCGATTCAGAAAAGGAAAGAGGTCACATACCCTCACGCCAAACTGCACAGCCACCCCAAAGAGTGGAATCAGACATGGTTCTACTGCAAAGATACCTTCCCTGCTGGTGAGAATCCCTTGCCTGGCTTTCGTCCAGAGCGGCTCAGCAATACACACCCTTTTCCTCAAAGATTGACTACCTAGGAGAGAAGCAAATATGCTCCTCAACTGTCAAAGCTCAGAGCCTTTATGGCCAACGGTTTAACAGGGGTTGATCTCGCTCGCTGTTGGATATCATGGAGCATACTGCCCCTTAGTCGGCGCTCTGGTTTGATGTGCGAGTATACTGACAGTGTTGATGACCCACAGCGACAATCCAAAATCCAGCTTTCCGATGAAGAAATCATAGAGGCTGTGAATAAGATGCTGAATGAACCGGAACACGTGTGCGCTAGAACCGGCCTGCTTCCCTTCTGTGCCACCAACAAACCGCCAGCTGTAAGACTTTGATTTTTCTCTTTGCTGAACCTGTTGTTGATATATCTGGTCATTGTTTAATATCAGTATCTGTGCAATCAGGGCAATGATCCATTTTGGAGCAAGAAACTACCGCAGGAAAAACCAGAAAAAGCAGACAAACCGGAGAGAGCAACTCGGCAAAAGACTAAAGCTATGAAGAAAACTGCCCACAGGAAAAGAACCACTTCATCTTCTAATCCGGCCCCTGATGCTGATGTGGATAATCCGGACTTTGAGGTAGAACTTGACTCACTTGGTTTATTTTTCATACGTCTTATTGATGATGATACTTGTCAGGATGATGCCGAAGCCAGCCACGCGGATGTTGCAGATGTAATTATTCTCTCTTCCGATTCAGAAACTTTGCCTTCAGAAAAAATCCGTCAGGAAAACCGGAATGTTAAATTTTCTCATCCTCTTGCTTATTTGGATCCTAAATTTCTTATGAAGACCCAACAACACGAAGCTCGCCGCACAACCCGGCACAGCGGCCAGGTAGTTACCTCCGCCGGTTTACCGAACAGTCTGGTTCAGAAACGCCATTCAGAGGTCTCTAATTTGCTTGTCGGTGCTTATCCTGAAGCGGGCTTCTTTCGTCAACCTCTTAATCCGTCTGACTCCGATTACCAGGTTACTTCCCACTCATCTTATGGCGAGTCATCGGCTACTCAGCTCCCACCGCTCAAAACAGTGCTCGGGTAAGCTATACTTATTGTGATATTTACAGTACATCACCTTAGAACATATGCTGTATCTGATTTTGTTATTCTTCTCAGGGCCAAACCTAGGCCAAGCAAGAAGGCCCGCCTGGACAAAGCGGCCGAAGAAGATGTCGTTCTTGAACCAGGCAAGACACCCAATCTTGAAGCGGCTATTCCTAAGGATATACCCAACGATCCACCGCAGCAAGACGATGATCTTGTTGCTGAAGAAAGACGTACTGATGCCTCAGGTCCTGTCAATCAGCCTGCAGGTTCCATCCGGATTGAAAGCTCCACTGATCCAGCAAAACCTACTAACCAGCCAACAGCCCCAGTACAAACCGGCGGTACACAGGATGATGAGGTTGTCATTACTGGCACTGGCCATACCGAGCCAAGCAATCCTGTCGCTTTGGCCAAACATTCTGCCAAGGTAGAATTTGCTGCCTTTGGCAAAGGCAAGTGGAACGCTGATCTGACGACTTATGCTGCTCTGAACGCCCAAGATATCCATTCCGGCTATCTGAACCAGTTGTATACCAATCGCGACTATGAAGCCGGTCTGGTTAATATGATGAAAGATAAATATGAGGTAACTTCCATATGCCCCTTCTTGCTTGTATGCTTCAATCTTTGCTGATTCTCCTAGCCCCCAAGGTCCGGTTTGTAATCTTCTTTCAAACCGGGACTTACTAATGTAAACCTTAATGCTTTGAAATTCGCTGATGTAGCCCCCAAGGGCCGGTTCAACTTAGCATAGTTAAACCGGTACTTTAAGTGATTGAAATTGCCGCATCAGAATATATACGAGAAAATAGCCATTAGCCCCCAAGTGCCAAGTTGAATACTTGTATTGATCTTGCGACTTTGTAAGCAATTGAAAGATGAAGATAGAATATGCATTAGCCCCCAAGTACCAAATGCATAACTTGTTATGTGGTTGGTACTTCAATCCTTGTACCGTTTTGTTGAAGCATATAACTGTCTGCATGCAGGCTGAGCTGAAGACAAAAGAAAACCAAATCGCCGACCTCCAAGAAAACCTGAAAGCCCAACAAGCTGAAACCTCCAAAGAAAAAGAGGAATTAACCAGTGCTTTAAACACCATGGAGCAGCTTAAGGAGAGCTTCAAGAAGAAGCAGGCGGATTGGGCCACTGAAAAGTCCACTTTAATCAAACGAGTAGAGGATGCCGAGGCTGCACTCAAACCGGTGGCGGATGAATTGACCAGTATAAAGCGGCACGTGCATACTATGACTACTGCTATCTTTGGTAAACCAGTTTGATTTGTGAATTGACTCGGACTTTTTACCGAGCTGCCGGTTTAACCCTTATGATATTTCAGGGACACGCACTGGTCACTTGGGTTCAGATGTGCGGAAAAAATTGAAAGTTGTCTACACGTTGGTCGAACAGCTGTATACTGGCGTGCAGCGGATCATCTATACCACATCTCACAACAAACCGGCGCCCACTTTGATTCAAGACACCCTGATGAAGCTGTCGGTGCTTCCCGCCCGGGTTGAAGAGCTGAAGAAATCAACTGCTCGAATCGGTGCGATCAATGCCTTAATGCGGGCAAAAGCCTGGGTGCCGGATTTTGATCCTATTGAAGCGGCTCAGGGCTATCCCAACTTGAAAGAAAATGGGTCAGAATTTAGTGAAGCGGATCAGCGAGCCATAAACCGGGAGGTGCGTCCGCTAGCTTGTCAACTGGCTGAAGAAGAACTTGTCTCGTTATCAAGCTGAATATGATAATCAGAACAAGCGAATAGCTGCCACAATTCATGAGTCGGAGAATCTTATCCCTCCAATCCGTAAGCACACTTACGCTCCCGATATTGACCCGTCATTGCTAATCCACGATGAAGTTGTTTTTCAAGCATTAATGGGAATCGACTGGACAACTGTTGATTTCTAGCCACTGGGTAGAGAAACGGAGGCTGAAGCGACGCAAGGTGACCCACAACCATCAGGCCAGGCTGGTGACCAAGCTTGAACCGGAAGCCGGTTTTGAAACTGCCTCTCCTTTGCGAAAAACAATGATATTATTATGGGCACCGTGTTGCCTTGTAATAGACTAGCCGATACTTTTGATGTTGATATGCCTTTGTGCATAATTTGTTCTTCCTGTGGTGATGAACTTTCCAAAGCACCTTCTGCAATAAAAAACTCTTCAAGTGCCACCGCGGTTGTACCGTCTGGCGGAATATGATGTCTGCATATATGAAGTCAAAACATCCAAAAAAAATTCTTAAGTATATGATCAAATTTTGTGATACATAATACCTGCCCTCGTTGAGCATGAAGTTGGCTTGGCCAATCTTGAAGCGGAGTTGTGCAAACCCACACTGTTGGAGGAGATAACAGCTCCTGTATATATATGACGCTGGTTTACCATGTAAACCGAGCCGGGATATAATAAACACCGTGTTACTCCATAAGAGGATGTTAACTACAAGGATCAAACCGGGCAAATAGTCTCCGGATTGACGTGAACTGTGTTCCGTCAATTGATTGGTCAAAAAACTTTGTCGGTTTAAAAAACGTAATAAAATGCAAAAAAAAAAACCTTCAAAGAAAAGTATAAAGAAAAGGCAAAGACAAAACCGTTGGAAAAAAGGTTTATTTGAGCTGATCAGATGGTGTTACCATGGCCGAACACGACCAAGCTCCCGTTAGGTGTAACTATGGTTCTAGTCAGCCAGGTCCCCAAATGAAACCGTGGCATTTATGCCGATCAAGTGGCATGGTCATGGTTTGGGTTCGACCAAGCCCCCAAGTGATTCTGTGGCCTTAGGCCGACCAAGAGGCATGACTGGTTCAGACGTGACCAAGTCCCCAAGTGATCTGGTGGCTATCGCCTATCAAGAGGCATGGTATTGTTTCGGACATGACCAATCCTCCAAGTGATATGATGCTTTTGTAAAGCTAAGTCAAGGGGTAAACCGGAGGCCGCTTTAGAGCAACTCCGTGTAACCTCACATGATGTAAAAGAACAGATACCCCGCTTTAGATGAGGCTCTGGTTTATTATATTTAATCACAATGCATACATTGTCATAATATGTACATAAGTATAGCCAATGGCTCAGGTATAGTAAGGCTAAAGATGAGCTATGTTCCACGGCCTGTTGGTCTCCTCCTCTGATGTGCGTGAGTCTTTATGCTCTCGAATATCGATCAGATAGTACGACCCGTTGTGCAGATTCTTGCTGACCACGAAAGGCCCCTCCCAAGGTGGGGATAGCTTATGCATATCAGTCTGATCTTGGATGAGCCGAAGCACCAAGTCTCCTTCCTGAAAGGTTCTGGTTTTAACTCGGCGACTGTGATAACGACGAAGATCCTGCTGGTAAATCGCCGATCATGCGGCTGCGATGTCACGCTCTTCATCCAACCGGTCCAAAGCATCTTGCCGTGCCGTCTCGTTGTCCGCTTCAATATAAGCTGTCACACGAGGTGAATCATGTCAGATATCACTGGGGAGAACCGCCTCCGCTCCATAAACCATGAAGAACGCTGTGTATCCTGTTGATCTGTTGGGTGTTGTATTGATGCTCCATAACACAGATGGTAATTCTTCTACCCAACAACTCGGCGTTCTCTGCAAAGGAACCATGAGCCGGGGCTTGATGCCTCTCAAGATCTCTTGATTAGCTCTTTCTGCTTGACCATTGGATAGTGGATGTGCCACTGATGAAACGTCGAGCCGTATGTGCTCCCGTTCGCATAACTCTTTCATAGCACCTTTGGACAAATTGGTACCATTATCTGTGATAATACTGTTGGAAAGCCAAACCGGAAAATCACCTTTTTGAGGAACTGAACTGCCGTGGCCGCATCACACTTGCTGACAGGTTCTGCCTCCACCCACTTTGTAAACTTGTCAACCATCACCAAGAGGTGGGTCTTCTTATCTTTGGAACTTTTGAAAGGCCCAACCATATCCAGCCCCCAAGTCGCAAACGGCCAAGTAATTGGAATCATTCTCAATTCTTGAGCCGGTACATGAGCACGTCTTGAAAACCTTTGGCAACCATCACATCGTCTGACCAGATCCTCCGCATCAGCATGAGCAGTTAACCAATAGAAGCCATGGCAAAATGCTTTAGCCACCAGAGACTTTGAACCGGCATGGTGACAAAAATCTTCTTCGTGAATCTCACGCAAAATTTCACGGCCTTCTTCAGGAGACACGCAGCATTGAAAAGCTCCTGACACACTGCAATGATGTAACTCACCGTTGATAATAGCCATGGACTTGGATCGCCGGATTATCTGCCGGGCTAGAATCTCATCCTCTAGCAACTCGCCCCGGTTCTTGTACGCCAGGTAAGGAAGCGTCCAATCCGGAATAACATGAAGAGCTGCCACCAATTGAGCCTCCGGATCAGGAATAGCCAAATCCTCTTCACCAGGGATCTTGACCAACGGGTTGTGCAGCACATCCAGAAAAACATTGGGCGGGACCGGTTTGCGCTGAGAGCCCAGCCGGCTTAAAGCATCCGCCGCTTCATTTTTCCGCCGGTCCACGTGGTCCACCTGGTAACCTCTGAAATAACCTGCAACAATATCCACCTCACGACGATATGCTGCCATGAGTGGGTCCTTGGAGTCCCAAGTGCCGGACACTTGCTGAGCCACAAGGTCCGAGTCACCGAAACACTTAACTCGACTTAGATTCATCTCCTTAGCCATCCAGAGACCATGGAGCAAGGCTTCATACTCAGCTGCATTTTTAGTACAAGGGAACATTAAGCGGAGAACATAACAAAACTTATCACCTCGTGGGGAAGTTAATACGACTCCAGCCCCCGAGCCTTCCAATTGCCTGGATCCGTCAAAATGAATGGTCCAATACGTGTGATACGGCTTTTCTTCAGGTGCTTGCATTTCCGTCTAATCGTGGATGGAATCAACAAGTGCTTGAGATTGAACCGCTGTCCGAGGCACATACTTCAAACCGTACGACCCCAGCTCTATAGCCCACTTCGCAATCCGGCCAGTTGCTTCCCGGTTCTGGATGATATCTCCCAAAGGAGCAGAACTGACCACCATAATTGGGTGCCCTTGGAAGTATTGTTTAAGCTTCCGGCTTGCCATAAAAACTCCATACACCAGCTTCTTCCAATGCGGATACCTCTGCTTGGACTCGATTAGTACCTCGCTGACATAGTAGACCGGACGTTGAACCGGATGCTCCTTACCCGCCTCCTTTCGTTCCACCACAATAGCCACGCTGACCGCCCGAATATTGGCAGCAACATATAGCAGCAACGGCTCCTTGTCAATGGGGGCGGCGAGCACCGGCGGATTGGCCAATTGCCGCTTTAAGTCCTCAAAAGCTTCATCACCGGCGGAACTCCAGACAAACTGATCCGTCTTTTTCAACATCTGATACAAAGGGATTGCCTTCTCACCAAGACGACTGATAAACCGGCTTAATGCGCAATCCGGCCAGCCAGTCGTTGAACGTCAGTGATACACTTTGGTTTAGCCAGGGAGGTGATGGCCTTGATCTTCTTTGGATTAGCCTCAATTCCCCTGTTGGACACCAGAAAACCCAATAGCTTGCCCGCCGGTACACCAAAGACACACTTGTCCAGATTAAGCATCATCTTGTATGTCCTCAGGTTATCAAAAGTTTCCTTCAAATCATCAATCAAAGTCTCCTTCTCCCTAGACTTAACCACGATATCATCCACGTAAGCATGTACATTACGGCCAATCTGCTTGTGAAGACTATTTTGTACACACCGTTGATAAGTTGCCTGGGCACTCTTGAGCCCGAAGGGCATAGACACATAGCAGAAGGCTCCAAAGGGAGTTATAAATGCCGTCTTCTCCTGGTCCTTAACTGCCATTTTGATCTGATGATAGCCAGAATATGCATCCAAAGAACTTAAACGCTCACAACCCGCCGTAGCATCAATAATTTGATCAATACGGGGGAGGGCAAAAGGATCTGCTGGACAAGCTTTATTAAGATCTGTGTAATCCACACACATGCGCCAGGTGCCGTTTTTCTTGAGGACTAGTACCGGATTGGCAGGCCACTCAGGGTGAAAAACTTCGACAATAAAGCCAGCTGCTAAGAGCCTGGCTACCTCTTCTCCAATCGCCTTGCGTCTTTCTTCGTTAAACCGGCGGAGGAACTATTTCACCGGTTTATATTTAGGATCCACATTAAGGGTGTGCTCAGCGAGTTGCCTCGGTACACCTGGCATGTCAGAGGGATTCCATGCAAAAATGTCCCGATTCTCACGGATGAACTCGATGAGCGCGCTTTCCTATTTCGGATCCAAGTTGGCACCGATGCTGAACTACTTGGACGAATCGCCAGGTACGAAGTCAACAAGCTTAGTTTCTGCTGCTGATTTGAACTTCAGGGCCGGATCATGCTCCGTAGTTGGCTTTTTTAACGGAGTCATGTCCGCCGGATCAACATTGTCCTTATAGTACTTTAACTCCTCGGTGGCACAAACTGACTCTGCATAAGCCGCATCTCCTTCCTCGCACTCCAAAGCGATTTTGCGGCTTCCATGAACCATTATTGTCCCCCTGTGACCCGGCATCTTGAGCTGCAAATACACATAACAGGGCCGTGCCATAAACTTGGCGTAAGCCGATCGCCCAAACAGGGCGTGATATGGACTCTAGATTTTCACCACTTCAAATGTCAATGTCTCCGACCTGGAATCACGGTCATCCCCAAAGGCTACTTCCAGAGCTATCTTACCAACGGGATACGCTGATCTGCTAGGCACTACACCGTGGAATACTGTATTAGACGGTTTGAGATTCTTATCTGTTAGTCCCATACGACGGAAGGTCTCATAGTATAGGATGTTAATGCTGCTCCCTCCATCCATGAGCACCTTGGTGAACTTGTAACCTTCCACCTGAGGCGCCACCACCAGAGCCAACTGACCCGGATTATCGACCTGGGGAGGGTGATCCTCTCTGCTCCATATGATGGGCTGTTCAGACCAACGTAGATAACGGGGTATGGCCGGTTCAACAGAGTTGACCGCCCGCCTCTGAACCTTCCGGTCTCGCTTGTCCAAGCTAGTGGTGAAGACATGGTACTGCCCACTACTCAGCTGCTTTGGGTTGCTCTGGTAACCTGACTGTTGCTGCTGTTGGTTGTAACCACCCTGGTTGTTCTGACTATTTTGACCATTATGTCCGCCCGGATTACCATTGAATCCTGAACCGGAACTTCCTCCACCGTAACCCGGCCCGGATCCTGAGCCACCGCCAGATTCGTGATCATACCGGAAATTATTAGAATTCTTGAACTCATGCATAATGAAGCAATCCTTCCAAAGGTGGTTTGCTGGCGCCTCCTTCGTCCCATGTCTTGGACAGGGCTGGCTTAGCAGATAGTTTAGGCGGTTTGGGTTAGGGTTGGGTGCTCCATTACGATCTTTTGGTGTACCCTTGCGTCGCTGGCCATTGTCTTGTGCGTTGGTATTAGCCACAAAGTCCATGTTACCATCCGCTTTACGCTTGCCTCCACCACCATTGCCTGCCCAGTGATGCTGCTGACCTTTGGAGCTGCTGTTCGTCTTCCCTTTTCCTGTCTTGTCATCATCAGATTCGGGATCCTTGGTACTATCAGAAGCAGCATATTTCACCAAAGCGGCCATGAGGGTCCCCATGTCGGTGCAATGACGCTTCATTTGTCCCAACTTTAGCTTCAGGGGCCCAAACCGGTAGTTGCCTTCTAGGGTTAATACTGCGGTGTCAGCGTTGATGCGGTCTGAGGAGTGCAACACTTGTGAAACCCGGCGCACCCAATGAGTCGTTGATTCTCCTTCCTCCTGGACGCATGCAGCTAAGTCTACGATCGACATAGGCTGTTTACAGGTATCCTTGAAATTGCTGATAAACCGGGCTCGTAACTGGGCCCATGAACTGACAGAATTAGCCGGCAAGCTTTTTTACCAAGTACGGGCCGTTCCTTCAAGCATCATGGTGAAGTATTTCGCACACGCCGTCTCATCCACATCAAGCATCTCCATGGCCATCTCATAGCTCTCCACCCATGTCTCTGGCGGTTGATCCGCCGTGTAATTCGGTACCTTGCGCGGGCCTTTGAAATCCTTGGGCAGGCGCACGTTGCGTAAAGCGGGGATAAGGCAAGGCACCCCCAAAGAACTAGAAGTAACACCAGGTTCTGTCAAGGTGGTTGGACGAACTGGCGTGAGCTGCCGAGCCTGATTGTGTGCGGCTAACTCGGCCTCCCTGGGCGCGCGGGCCCGGTCCACCACTCCCTGAGCGTTATTAGCACCACCCGCCGGGTTGTTGTCACGGGGTGCTCCCCGTCGTTCATTACTCGACACTGCCGGTTCATCCATATGTCTGCTATAGCTCCGGCTTGGACGGGGGGTCGAGTGGATCCGGTCGCGGCTGTACGAGTACGCTTCCTGTTGGACCAAAGCTGTCCTTAGAAGTTCCTTGACCCGTCGCGTCTCTATTGCCTGCGGCAAGTCACCTTCAATTGGAATGGCCTCCAACCGTGCAGCAGCGGCGACAAGATTGTCCATTGGTTTGGAGTAGTGACCCGGAGGTGTTAAAGCAGCCTGAGGTATAACGGTGTTTTGACGAGGCGGGTCCATCTGACGAGGCTGAACCGGTGCGCCGGTCCCAGGGGCTTCTGCCCGGTTTCTCTCCAGCGGATTGCCGGCTCTTGGTCCTGGGGTGTTGAAAAGGTCTCTGGCCTCGAAAACCGGAGGTAAACGGGATCGGTGCTTCCTCCTCATGACTTCATGCGACGCGCTCTGGTCCAACATAAGCCTGTAGGCTTGTGCGTCTAAAGCGGCCCGCTCTGCGGCCATCCTAGTGTCCTCAGCCGCCAGATCCGCCTTGGCCTGGGTGATCTATTCCTTTACCTTTGCAATCTCCGCGTTGTGAACGTCCTGATCCGGCGGATTAACTTCCGCCATAAGCACAGCCAACACATCAAATAGCTCTGATAGAACCTGAGCCGGCGGGGGCACAGGGCCTCCTACCACGGCAGCCGTCGCCGCTGCTGAACCGGAGATTGTTGCCGCAGCCGTCGAAGAATGAAGCGCTGCTTGTGTTCCAGCCATGAATATTCCAACCCGGTTGGGCAGATCAGAGGGGTTTAGAATACTGTCGCCATCGGAACAGCCCCCAATCCGGCCATCTTGTAGCTGATAAAGAGATTCGGTTTCTCCGGTCGAAGACTCGTCATCAGGACAAACGATGGTCACGCCGCGAAATTCCGATCTGCCCTCATAACTTCCTCCATGGATCACTCCCACGAAGGCACGCTTCACTGCCGGTTTAACCCGGGCAGATCGCGCACGCTGAGCCGTCTCGACGAGGTCGGTGCAGATGTCCGGCTCAGGGCCCGGTTCACCGATCTTGCCAATGAAAACGTGAATGCCACCAAAGGGGACCTGGTACCCGTACTCAATTGAGCCGGCCTTGGGGCCCCAGCCTGCGTCGTCGATGTAGAGCTTGCCGCAACGACTCTTAGTCATCCGGACTACAGGGTAGCCCTCCAGTCCTTCAAAGTGGCCCTCCAAGAACCGGAAAACCATCGTGCGATAGCCCCACGGTGGGCGCCAACTGTTGTGGTTTTGTCACGGCAGAAGTCCTAGAGAAAGGACTTAGTTGTGGAGCCATCGCGACGGGTTAGCTTGAAGGGGTTAAAGCGGACACAGGGACACACGAGAGTTTATACTAGTTCAGCCCCTTCAATGAAGGTAAAAGCCTATGTCTAGTTGTGATGGAATTGATGGAGTTTCGATGACTAGGGAGCAAACAAGCTTCGCCTATGTCTTGAGTTGTTGTCTGTTGTTGTTGAACCGTCGCCGGGTCGTCCCCTTATATACACGGGTGACACCCGTCGGTTCACAGAGTCCCAACACCAGTCGATATTCGTATCCGGGTTGGTCTCTCCTTATTCCTAACTTACAATACAAGTTTATATACAAATCCCGGTTTACAGCTACAAGTCTTGAACCGACTATGGGCCTTAGGCCCTCATCTACCTTCTTGGGCTTTATCACTTCTGGAACTACTGATGAAGTTGACCCGGCCCAGATAGGCCGGTTTACGCCCAGCAGTAATATCCCCAACACTATGGTTAGACTTTGTCTTAATTCTTCTTTCGTAGTTGCGGATGCTTGCGAGAGGGGGTGATCATAAGTGGGAGGCTTGTTCAAGTAAGAACAACACCCAAGCACCGGTCCACCCACATATCAAATCATCAAAATAGCAAACGCAAATCGTATGAACATGGTGAAATTGACAAGATGAAATTCATGTGTGTCCTCAAGGACGCTTGTCTCATTATAAGTACTTGTTCCAGCCTGTCTTTGCACTAAAAAGTATTGGGCTATCTTGCTGCACCTTATTCACATTTGTCACTTGTTACTCGTTACAAACTATCTTGCTATGATACTACTTGCAACTGCTTGTTTCAGTGTTTCCAGAAATAGCCTTATTGATAACTGCTAGCTATTTCCTTCTGCTCCACGTTGGGTTCGACACTCTTACTTATCGAAAGGACTACGATTGATCCCCTATACTTGTGGGTCATCAAGATTCTTTTATGGTGCCATTTGCCGGGGAGTGAAATGTCTTTGGTAAGTGGAAATCGGTAATGAAACATTTTTGCTACGTGCTGAAATTTACAATCACTTGTCACTATGGAAAGTAATACTTTGAGAGGCTTGTTCGGTGTATTTTCACCTCGACCGGAAACTACTAGAGTTTCCTCTCCAGCACCTATTGATGATACTGAAGATGTGGCTTATGAAATTCCTGTTGGTCTTGTTGAGAAACTGCTAGCTAATCCTTATGTAGGAGACGGTACTAAACATCCTGATATGCACTTGATCTATATGGATGAAATTTGTGGATTGTTTAAGCTTGCACACCACTAGGGAAAAGCCTAGCAGCAGCGCGGGTTTTAGGCCTATCAGTAGCGCGGGATGGCGCCCTACTGTTACGGCGCTACAGCTAAAGGTTAGTAGTAGCGTGGGTTAACCGACGCTACTGCTATATCGACTTAGTAGTAGCATTTTCTCCAAACAACGCTACTGGTAATTACTAGTAGCGCTTCTCCCTGCACGTGCTACTGCTATTATTTCGTATTTTATTTCACGTGTTATTCATACACCTTTATACAAGTTTTCATACAACAGCACTTTAGAGATTGTTTTTACATCATAATGAGTTATTACATCAGTGAGTGAAAGAACCGTGGACTAGTTTCAAGTGGATGGACATCCACTTGAAACTAATCCGCGGTTCTTTCACCCAATAATATAATAAATATCATCGTCATCATCATCATCATCATATCATTAACAACTTATCATTATAATACATCATTGTCATATAACACCTCCTCATGATCATCGTTTTCATCAATGAGACATCACATAGCAAGGTGGTCACTAGTCATAATCACAACTACTCCTCATCATCAACTCCAATACATTGTACCACATAATAAATATTGTACCTCATAGGACCTACTTGTTGGGGAACGTAGTAATTTCAAAAAATTTCCTACGCACACGCAAGATCATGGTGATGCATAGCAACGAGAGGGGAGAGTGTGATCTACGTACCCTTGTAGATCGACAACGGAAGCGTTTGGTTGGTGTAGTCGTACGTCTCCACGGCCCGACCGATCAAGCACAGAAACTACGGCACCTCCGAGTTCTAGCACACATTCAGCTCGATGAAGATCCCTGGACTCCGATCCAGCAAAGTGTCGGGGAAGAGTTCCGTCAGCACGACAGCATGGTGACGATCTTGATGTACTACTGTCGCAGGGCTTCGCCTAAGCACCGCCACAATATGATCGAGGTGGAATATGGTGGCAGGGGGCACCGCACAAGGCCAAGGAACGATCTCAAGGATCAACTTGTGTGTCTAGAGGTGCCCCCTGCCTCCGTATATAAAGGATCCAAGGGGGAGTGGCTGGCCGGCCATAGAGGGCGCGCCAGGAGAGTCCTACTCCCTCTGGGAGTAGGATTCCCCCCCCCCCCAATCCTAGTTGGAATAGGATTCCTCGGGGGGAGGGGAAGAGAGAGAGGGGGGCCGGCCACCTCTCCTAGTCCTAATAGGACTAGGGGAGGGGGGAGGCGCGCGGCCACCTTGGGCTGCCCCTTTCTCCTTTCCACTAAAGCCCACTAAGGCCCATTTAGCCCCCGGGGGGTTCCAGTAACCTCCCGGTACTCCGGTAAAATCCCGATTTCACCCGGAACACTTCCGATATCCAAATATAGGCTTCCAATATATCAATCTTTATGTCTCGACCATTTTGAGACTCCTCGTCATGTCCGTGATCACATCCGGGACTCCGAACAACCTTCGGTACATCAAAATGCATAAACTCATAATAACTGTCATCGTAACGTTAAGCGTGCGGACCCTACGGTTCGAGAACAATGTAGACATGACTGAGACTCATCTCCGGTCAATAACCAATAGCGGGACCTGGATGCCCATATTGGCTCCTACATATTCTACGAAGATCTTTATCGATCAGACCGCATAACAACATACGTTGTTCCCTTTGTCATTGGTATGTTACTTGCCCGAGATTCGATCGTCGGTATCCAATACCTAGTTCAATCTCGTTCCGCAATACATCATCTCACAACTAACATCTTAGTTGCAATGCTTGCAAGGCTTATGTGACGTGCATTACCGAGAGGGCCCAGAGATACCTCTCCGACAATCGGAATGACAAATCCTAATCTCGAAATACGCCAACCTAACATCTACATTTGGAGACACCTGTAATGCTCCTTTATAATCACCCATTTACGTTGTGACGTTTGGTAGCACCCAAAGTGTTCCTCCGGCAAACGGGAGTTGCATAATCTCATAGTCATAGGAACATGTATAAGTCATGAAGAAAGCAATAGCAACATACTAAACGATCGGGTGCTAAGCTAATGGAATGGGTCATGTCAATCAGATCATTCAACTAATGATGTGATCTCGTTAATCAAATAACAACGCTTTTGTCCATGGTTAGGAAACATAACCATCTTTGATTAACGAGCTAGTCAAGTAGAGGCATACTAGTGACACTCTATTTGTCTATGTATTCACACATGTATTATGTTTCCGGTTAGTACAATTCTAGCATGAATAATAAACATTTATCATGATATAAGGAAATAAATAATAACTTTATTATTGCCTCTAAGGCATATTTCCTTCAGTCTCCCACTTGAACTAGAGTCAATAATCTAGTTCACATCGCTATGTGATTAACACCAATAGTTCACATCTTTATGTGATTGGTTCACATCTCCATGTGACTAACACCCAAATGGTTTACTAGATTCAATAATCTAGTTCACATTGCTATGTGATTAACACCCAAAGAGTGATCATGTTTTGCTTGTGAGAGAAATTTAGTCAACGGGCCTGCCAAATTCAGATCCGTATGTATTTTGCAAAATTCTATGTCTACAATGCTCTGCACGGAGCTACTCTAGCTAATTGCTCCCACTTTCAATATGTATCCAGATTGAGACTTAGAATCATCTCGATCAGTGTCAAAAACTTGCATCGACGTAACCCTTTACGACGAACCTTTTTGTCACGTCCATAATCGAGAAACATATCCTTATTTCACTAAGGATAATTCTGACCGCTATCCAGTGATCTACTCCTAGATCACTATTGTACTCCCTTGCCAAATCAGTGCAGGGTATACAATAGATCTGGTATACAGCATGACATACTTTATAGAACCTATGGCCAAGGCATAAGGAATGACTTTCCTTCTCTTTCTATCTTCTGCCGTGGTTGGGCTTTGAGTCTTACTCAACTTCACACCTTGTAATACAGGCAAGAACTCTTTCTTTGACTGCTCCATTTTTAACTACTTCAAAATCTTGTCAAGGTATGTACTCATTGAAAAACCTTATCAAGCGTCTTGATCTGTCTCTATAGATCTTGGAGCTCAATATGTAAGCAGCTTGGAGCTCAATATGTAAACACTCCTTTATGCTTTATAGAATAATTCTACATTATTTCCGATCAACAATATGTCATTCACATATACTTATCAGAAATGATGTAGTGCTCCCACTCACTTTCTTGTAAATACAGGCTTCACCGCAAGTCTGTATAAAACTATATGCTTTGATCAACTCATCAAAGCGTATATTCCAACTCCGAGATGCTTGCACCAGTCCACAGATGGATCGCTGGAGCTTGCACATTTTGTTAGTACCTTTCGGATTGACAAAACCTTGTAGTTGCATCATATACAACTCTTCTTTAATAAATCCATTAAGGAATGCAGTTTTCTTTATCCATTTGCCAGATTTCATAAAATGTGGCAATTACTAACATGATTCAGACAGACTCAAGCATAGATACGAGTGAGAAGCTCTCATCGTAGTCAACACCTTGAACTTGTCGAAAACCTTTTGCGACAATTCTAGCTTTGTAGATAGTAACACTACTATCAGCGTCCGTCTTCCTCTTGAAGATCCATTTATTCTCAATTGTTTGCCGATCTTCGGGCAAGTCAACCAAAGTCCAAACTTTGTTCTCATACATGGATCATATCTCAGATTTCATGGCCTCAAACCATTTCGCGGAATCTGGGCTCATCATCGCTTCCTCATAGTTCGTAGGTTCGTCATGGTCAAGTAACATGACCTCCAGAACAGGATTACCATACCACTCTGGTGCGGATCTCGCTCTGGTTTACCTACAAGATTCGGTAGTAACTTGATCTGAAGTTACATGATCATCATCATTAGCTTCCTCACTAATTGGTGTAGTAGTCACAAGAACAGATTTTTGTGATGAACTACTTTCCAATAAGGGAGAAGGTACAATTACCTTATCAAGTTTTCTACTTTCCTCCTACTCACTTCTTTCGAGAGAAACTCCTTCTCTGGAAAGGATCCATTCTTAGCAATGAATGTCTTGCCTTCGGATCTGTGATAGAAGGTGTACCCAACAGTTTCCTTTGGGTATCCTATGAAGACATATTTCTCCGATTTGGTTTTGAGCTTATCAGGATGAAACCTTTTCATATAAGCATCACAATCCCAAACTTTAAGAAACGACAACTTTGGTTTCTTGCCAAACCACAGTTCAGATTGTGTCGTCTCAACGGACTTAGATGGTGCCCTTTTAAACGTGAATGCAGCTGTCTTTAATGCATAACCCCAAAACGATAGTGGTAAATCGGTAAGAAACATCATAGGTCGCACCATATCTAATAAAGTACGGTTATGACGTTCGGACACACCATTACATTGTGGTGTTCCAGGTGGCGTGAGTAGTGAAACTATTTCACATTGTTTTTAACTGAAGACCAAACTCGTAACTCAAATATTTGTCTCCGCGATCAGATCGTAGAAACTTTATTTTCTTGTCACGTTACCGGCAAGTCTCTTTACTCGTTCCGTAATACATCAGCTCGCAACTAACATCTTAGTTGCAATGCTTGCAAGGCTTATGTGATGTGCATTACCGAGAGGGCCCAGAGATACCTCTCCGACAATCGGAGTGACAAATCCTAATCTCGAAATACGCCAACCCAACATCTACCTTTGGAGACACCTGTAATGCTCCTTTATAATCACCCATTTACGTTGTGTCGTTTGGTAGCACCCAAAGTGTTCCTCCGGCAAACGGGAGTTGCATAATCTCATAGTCATAGGAACATGTATAAGTCATGAAGAAAGCAATAGCAACATACTAAACGATCGGGTGCTAAGCTAATGGAATGGGTCATGTCAATCAGATCATTCAACTAATGATGTGATCTCATTAATCAAATAACAACTCTTTTGTCCATGGTTAGGAAACATAACCATCTTTGATTAACGAGCTAGTCAAGTAGAGGCATACTAGTGACACTCTGTTTGTCTATGTATTCACACATATATTATGTTTCCGGTTAATACAATTCTAGCATGAATAATAAACATTTATCATGATATAAGGAAATAAATAATAACTTTATTATTGCCTCTAGGGCATATTTCCTGCACTACTAAATTCTCTTAGGACCTACTATATTCTCTTAGGTAAAATAGCAGAAAATAAGATAGCCCCTGACTCTCCATTATGGAGAATGGAGATTATCCTGTCTCCAATTCTTGCCTTTCGCACAATGTTGCTTCCAAGTAGCTCCCTACGACTGTCCATACATTTTTTTCATTATGTGATTTTCATGTCTCCATCTCTTTTAGAAATCTGATATGGACAGGTGAGATTCGTAGGACGACCTGGCTGTATGTTCAAAACATTAAGGCGACCTTTCTGATACATCAGATGAGGCACACAATCATCCGGGATTTTCTATTGAAAAACAAAGTAATAACTTCGTAGTTAACAATGTAGTTAAGTTTTAAAAGAATTTATGCAAAAGATGCACGGATGTCGTAATAGTAAAAAAATCTTACCATGGCATCTCCATGGATGTTACGGTAGTTCAACACGTGCAATAGTGGCACGTATTGACCATAATGTGGAGGAGTTTTATTATAGATATTGTAATTCTCAAGGTCAGTACAAAATGCGACCAGATGATTTTTCTCCTTATTAGTTAACTCAGAGCCATCGGTGTAATAGGTTCTGTCTACCATGTTCCGCACATTGTTTGAACAATGAAAATAAGTTGTCAATGGAAATAAGCTGTCAACTATTTTCAAATGAACAATATAAATTAGTTAAAAACTATGTTTGAGAAACTCACATAGCGCTAGAATTGGAAGCGTATCAACAAGGACCCAAATGCCCAAATTATCTTGGTCGATGTCAGGATCACCCAGATCCATGGTGACAATAATATACTCTCTTGAAAATCATACATCTTGCAAAGTGTGTCCCAACCCGGGCAACCAAAATGGGATACGCTCTTAGAATTGTATATATTTACCTCAAAATCCATACCATGATGGGTCCTTAGGTTAATTTTCTTTGTTTCATTCCTCTCATGATCTTCAAAACCCATCCTCTCCAAGACATAGTGTCTTACATGGCATGGGATAAGCTAGTCGAATTGTAAAAGATAAAAATTACACGTTGAACTAGTACAAGTCGAGCAATTACGAAAAAACAGTTTTCGTCGTAGCTTACCGTATCACAATCGAAGGCCTCCTCGAGCTTAATGCTGAAGTGCCGATCTTCGTCCAGGTGAGGCCAGTCGCAGAAACCCCGGTCGTCGTGGCACCAGGAGCACTCCCCCGGGAGACTTTCTTCGTCCGAGTACGACATTTCCTATGTTCATAATTCAAATGTTAAACTTGTACAATTAAATATATGTACTATAAAAATTAAATTAGATCATTATTATTCATCACGGGTTGACTATCGGTCTGCCGAGTCTATATGGTGGAGACTCACCCTCACTGATTCCTACTCTCTGACATCTGCGACCGTCGGTGATGGTCGTTACTCCTTCTTTCCCTAGTGCATAACAAAGGTCTAGCACAAGGAAAAGAAGGAGAAACGACCCCCACAACAACAGTCGGGATTCTTCGTCCTCTCTCATATATGGTGGATACACTCCCTCGCTTATTTTTCGACCTTCGGTGATGGAGCCTCGGCAGACATAATGTCAACCCGAAATGTCGTTAAAACAATTTTCTAGAAAATCCAGCCACTCAATATTTCCTAAATATTCTACCACAAGTCATGCCAAAATTCACGAAAAATTCCGGCATGACCTTTCCTAAACAGGACATATCGAGCGCCTGAAATTTGCCGGAACAGAAATTAATCAACACTCCGGCATAACATAGGCCAGTCGGAGGTGTAACATGAACATGACCGGCCACTTGGGCAACCACATATCCTATTTGAGGAAGACAAGATATACATGTTTTTATCTACATCATATCATATAGGACTTATATTGTCATGGAGATTTGGCTGGTCTCACCCCGAGGTCAGAGGGGGGCGGTGAAGGGGACGACGACGGGGATGATGGAGGGGCTCCTTGATTTCTGCAAAAACAAAAACCCTATAAATAAAGCCCTAGTGAACGACATCGATGTGGGAATAAATGCTTAAACTAAAAAAATATCAACAAATGTGACATGTTCAACTAGTTCTATTAATTCAGATAGTTCTTACTAAATATAAACTTACTATAAATAGAATAAACTAAAAATAAACTAGTTCAACTAGTTATATTAATTTTCTTACTCAAAATACATTAGTTCTATTAATTCAACTAATTCAACTAGTTTATTAATTAACTTACTAAACTAGTTCAACTAAAACTAAACTAGTTCGACTAGTTTATTAATTTACTTACTAATTATTTTAAACACTTACTAAAATTAGTAAAAAAACTACATTATACAATAGTAAAAAACATGTACTATTAACCATACTGCCCTAGTTAACTAGTACCATCACTAATACTAATTAACATCTACTACTACTAAAAATCATTATCTATGAACCCTAAATTAACATCTACTACTACTACAAAACATCTACTAACTAAGCAGAGAGAGAGGGGGTGGGGTAGGGGTGGGGGGCTTATAGATAGGGGAGAGATGGTGGCTAGGAGGTGCTCGGCGATGAAGGGAGGGGCAGCGAGGGCGGGCTCCGGATCGGGAGGCGCGGTCCTGGGTGGGCTCGGGCGGCGGCAGTGAGGTCGAGGGGGGTGACGGTGAGGTCGAGAGCGGCGGAGGGCGGTGGCGGTGAGGTTGAGGGCGGCCTCGGGTGGCGACGGGCGGCAGCGGTGAGGTTGAGGGCGGCCTCAGGTGGCAGCGGTGAGGGCAGGCTCGGGCTTGGGTGGCGGCGACAGAGGAGTAGGGGAACATGGGGGAAAGGAGGACTTAGCAAAAATTTGAGCCTGCGCGCGGGTGGTTAAGTCGAACTAGCAGTAGCGCTCTTAAGTAAACGCGCTATAGCTAATTAGCTATAGCGCGTTTTAGGAAAAAACGCTACTACTAAATGAAGCAGTTATTTTGTGAAGATTCAAAAATATACATTGGTCATCATTGATCTTTTTGTGTAGAATCTAAATAGTCAACATGAATCTTCACCATACCTGTATAGGCACAGGCGAAGATTCATATTGCAGCCAAAAATCCTACACATATAGTTCAATGAAGACCAAGTGCTCGAGATAGTTTGAGAAGTAACATATTTCAGGTGGTAAACATCTTGTTCGCTTAGCAGTATGGGACTAAACTTAATTAGTTGCGGTGATACTTAACAACAACGTGTTTTAAAGAAAAACGCTGCTACTGAGTACTTTAGCAGTAGCGCGTCCAGGAGAAGGGCGCTACTACTATATCTAGCCTGGGGAAACGCCGTGGCAATTATAGTAGTAGCGCTTGTTTGACCTAGAGCGCTACTACTATCGGGATGTTAGTAGCACGGTTTCCTGGAGATCACTACTACTAATTAGCAGTAGCGTTTGTTTGAAACCACGCTGCTGCTAAGATTCTGTGTATAAGGTTTTCCCCAGTAGTGACAGGTTTATCTGGAGATAGAACCAAAAAGAATTTATTCCCTTTATCTTTGGAGGGAAATGCCTTGACATGGTATAGGTTATGCTATGATACTGATACAAGGCATTGGAACCGGTTGAAATTCGAATTCCATCGGAAATTTTATCCTATGCATTTGGTTCATCAAGATCGGAACTATATCTATAATTTTTGGCCTCGTGAAGGAGAAAGTATCGCTCAAGCTTGGGGGAGCTTAAGTATATGCATCACGCATGCCCCAGTCATGATCTCTCAAGAGAAATAATTCTTCAAAACTTTTATGCTCGGCTTTCTCATAATGATCGAAATATATACGCTTGATTCTTCTTCAACTGGCTCTTTTATGAAGAATACGATCGAATTCAGATGGGGTATTCTTGAGAATATTAAGCGCAACTATGAGAATTGGGAGACCAATAGAGGTAATGAGTTAGGTATAAATCCTAAGTTTGATTGTGTTAAATCTTTTATGGAAACCGATGCTTTTCACAAGTTTAGCACTAAGTATGGACTTGACTCTGAGATAGTAGCTTCTTTTTATGAATCATTTGCTACACATGTGGATCTTCCTAAGGAAAAATAGTTCAAATACCATCCTCCTTTAGATATTAAGGAAGAACCCCAAGAACTCAAGAAGGAGAAAACTATTGTTTACAATGTTAATCCAGTTGTTCCTACTACTTATTTTGAGAAGCCTCCTTTTCCTGCTAGAATTAAAGAGCATTGTAGAGTTTCTTCTGTTATTAGAAAAAGTCATGTTAGAATTTCTGCACCTCCTAAGAAAATTAATGTTGAACCTAGCATTGCTTTAGTTAAAGATCTTTTAGTTGATGAATTAGATGAACATGTTATTTCTTTTTGAGCGAATGCGTCTAGAATTGCTAGTCTAGAGACTAAGAATAAAAATAGACCCGTAGTTGCCATGCCTATTATTTCTGTGAAAATTGGAGATCATTGCTGTCATGGTTTATGTGATGTGGGTGCTAGCATAAGTGCTATTCCTTTATTTTATATCAAGAAGTCATGAATGATATTGCACCCGCTGAGATTGAAGATATTGATGTCACAATTAAGCTCACTGATAGAAATACTATTTCTCCACTTGGAATTGTCAGTGATGTTGATGTCTTACATGGTAAGATCAAATACCCTACTAATTTTCTCGTACTTGGTTCTCGACAAAATAGTTTTTGTCCGATCATATTTGGTGGACATTTCTTGAATACTGTTAATGCTAAGATTGATTGTGCCAAAGAAATTGTTAATGTCAACTTTGGTGGTGTGTCTCGTGATTTTAATTTCTCTCTGTTTCATAGACAACCACATGATATAGAATTGCCTAGCAAAGATTAAATTGTTAGCCTTGCTGCCATTGTTGTGCCTCCTACTGAACCTTTAGAATAATATTTGCTTGATCTTGAGATTGATTTAAACATGAATGAAAGGAATGAAATAGATGAAATTTTCTTTAAGTAGCCACCTATCCTTAAGCATAATTTGCCTGTTGAAACTCTTGGAGGTTCTCCTCCACCTAGGAGTGATCCTGTTTTTCAATTGAAGCAATTGCCTAATACTCTGAAGTATGCCTATCTTGATGAAAAGAAAATATATCCTATTATTATCAGTGCTAACCTTTCAACAAACAAAGTTAAAAGATTATTAAAAGTCTTAAAGAAGCATCGTACTGCTATTGGGTATACTCTGGATGATCTCAAGGGCATTAGTCCCACTCTATGTCAGCACAAGATTAATATGGAGCCAGATGCTAAACCCGTTGTTGATCATCAACGTTGATTCAATCCAAAAATGAAGGAAGTGGCAAGAATTGAGATATTAAAGCTTCCGGGAGTAGGTATTATCTATCCCATAGCTTATAGTAGATGGGTAAGTCCAGTTCATTGTGTGCCTAAAAAGGTGTTGGGGAACGTAGTATTTCAAAAAGTTCCTACAATCACGCAAGATCTATCTAGGAGAGCATAGCAACGAGAGGGGAGAGTGTGTCTATGTACACTCGTACACCAAAAGTGGAAGCGTTATAACAACGCGGTTGACGTAGTCGTACTCTTCGCGATCCGATCACGATCCAACCGATCTAGTACCGAACGTACGACACCTCCGAGTTCTGCACATGTTCAGCTCGGTGACCTCCCGCGAACTCTTGATCCAGCAAGGTGTCAGGGATGTGATGAGTTCCATGAGCATGATGGCTAGGTGATGTTGATGGTGATGTGATCCACTTAGGGCTTCGCCTAAGCACTGTGAAGATATGACTGTGGGTGTATATCGTGGAGGGGGGCACCACACACGGCTAAGACAATGTCTATTGTGCCTTTGGGGTGCCCCTGCCTCTGTTTATAAAGGTGGGAGAGGGAGACGCAGCCGGCCCTAGGAGGCGCGCCAAGGTGTGGGAGTCCTAGTAGGACTCCCTAGTCCTAGTAGGATTCCACCTCCCATACGGAGTAGGAAAGGGAGAAGGGAAGAGGGAGAAGGAAAGGCAGGCACATCCCCCTTTCCTAGTCCTATTCGGCCACCTGCCCTTTGGGGGGGCGCACCATCCCATTATGGGCTGGTGTGCCTCCCTCTTATGTCCCATAAGGCCCATAACTTCTCTCGGGGGGTTCCGGTAACCTCACGGTACTCCGAAAATTACCTGGAACGATCCGGAATTCTTCCGGTGTCCGAATAACATCGTCCAATATATGAATCTTTACCTCTCTACCATTTAGAGACTCCTCGTCATGTCCGTGATCTCATCCGAGACTCTGAACAACATTCGGTTACCATTCACATAACTCATACAACATTAAATCGTCATCAAACGTTAAGCGTGCGGAGCCTACGGGTTCGGGAATGATGTAGACATGACCGAGACAACTCTCCGGTCAATAACCAATAGCGGAACCTGGATGCCCATATTGGTTCCTACATATTCCACGAAGATCTTTTTGGTTGAACCGTTATGACGACATACGTAATCCCCTTTGTCTGTCGGTATGTTACTTGCCCGAGATTCGATCGTCGGTATTCCCAATACCTAGTTCAATCTTGTTACTGGCAAGTCTCTTTACTCGTTCCGTAATTCATCATTTGTTTGACTAACTACTTAGTCTTTTGCTTCCAAGGCTTTTTATGATGTGTATAACTGAGAGGGCCCAGAGATACCACTCTGACAATCGGAGTGACTGAGGGTGTCCTGGATTAGGGGGTCCTCGGGTGTCTGGACTATGTGGCCTGGGCCAGAATGATAGGTCGAGAAGATACAAGATCCAAGAATTGTTCCCGTATCCGGATAGAACTCCCCTTGGTGTGGATGGCAAGAATATTGTGCGGATATATAGTTTCCTTCCTTGTGAACCGACTCTGTATCTAGCCTAGCCCCTCCGATGTCTATATAAACTAGGGGGTATAGTCCTTAGGGACGATCAGAATACTTGTAGGATGGACTTTTAGGGTTTAGCCATTACGATCACATGGTAGATCAACTCTTGTAACCCCTATACACATCCAATATAATCAAGCAGGATGTAGGGTTTTACCTCCATCAAGAGCTCCCGAACCTGGTTAAAGATTGTGTCCCTGTCTCCTGTTACCATCGATCCTTAGACGCATAGTTCGGGACCTCCTACCCAAGATCACCGGTTTTGACACCGACATTGGTGCTTTCATTAGAGTTCCTCTGTGCCATCGAGAACAGGATCTGATGGCCCCCATGATCATCAACAGCGACGTTGTCTCCAAAGAAGATTTCCCTCCTGGGCATCTCTTCGTCTTTGGCGGTTTTGTTCTGCACACCAATTCGATTGGCCGCATTGAGCAGATCGACAGCTATGCCCCTGGTCGTCAGATCAGGTTTGGAAATTTAAGCTCAGCCACGGATATCCAAGGAGACTTGATTTTCGAATGATTCGTGGCCCCGACCCCCCTCAACTTGCAAGAGGGAGACTTTTCGGATTCGCCGTCAGGCTCCGTACAGGAATCGGCCATGATCCCTGTTTCGGACATAAATTCGGAGGAGGTCGTTGTGTCCGAAGATGGAGCCCTAAAGCCCACCAGACAGTCCCTAATCGTGGAGCCCTCTGCCATAGAACCAGAGGCCACTGTGGGCTCGGTGAGCCTAGAGTCAAACAGGACCTCCTCTGTCATCGGAGAGCCGAACTCACCCCTGGGCGGCAGCCCCAAACTCCCGGGGTCCATAGATGATGGACCGGATCCGGTTACCTTCGCCGCATCTAGCCCCACGAACCCCCGATCCCCGGTTCGGCCTTCGCTCTTTGACGAGGCCATGGACCTTATGCGACCTCTCGCTATTATGGAGATCTCTTCTCTGAACTATGTTCTGCCCGACCTCGAGGCCGAACTCAGGGAATTTTGCATCCCACCCACCGCCCATATGGTAGCTACGGTCGAGGATTTAACCGACCTATTGTATTACGCTTCCGAAGACATCGATGGTTTAGACGCCGATGCTGAAGCAGAGCCAGATCACCACCCTCCAGTCACTAGCCAGTGGACTGCCACCTCCACATACGATGTGTATATGGTGGATACTCCCAAAAAGAATGACGACGACCTAGAGGATCCCCTGTGTACAAACCCGTCGAGGAAAAAACCAAGCGTTGCGTCAACGCCGCTGCTCACAATCACGGCGAGGGAAGGACAACAATACCGGCACCAGAGATACTAACAGTCCAGAAAACACCAATGACCAAGATAACCCCATTGAGCCTGACAAAGAGCAGGAGTATTTGGAGGACGGAGAAGTCAATCCGGATGCACCTACCGGGAACAAGGACTCTTAGGACATCAACTATATGCTGCCCTCCAAAGACGAGGCCACCTTCGATACCGAGGACTTCATCATACCCAAAGACCCTCTCGAGCATGATCGCTTCAAGCAAGAGCTCATCGCAACTACAAGGAGCAGCAGCTTCAAGCCAAACGGAATATGCTCAATGACAGGTGGACCCAATTCCTCGTCGCCAAAGAACAAGGCCTTGCGTGACCAACAAAGAGCTATCCTAAATGTCGGCTCCTTCCACAATTTGACGACGAGGCCCTTGAGCAAATACCGTCAAGATACAATGCGGCTGATAAACCAGACTGCCCGCCCCGGGGGCATGATAGACTAGCTAATTACGCCAAACAAAAGCCTACCCCCGTCGGCGTCAAGGCGGAAAGGCACCAACTTTGGGCTACACATATGATCTGCGTCAGGACCTGGACAATAGAGCCAGACAGACCAGATCAATCTACGGGTCAAGGGGACGCGCCCCAACAAGGGACGACGGCTATCAAGCCTAGCGCGTCCAACCCGACCGCACAAGGATCGGCAGCCGGACACAATTACCGTCTGAGCCCCGCCACAACGTTGCCCGATACAGAGGCGCCACTCACCCCTTGTGCTTTACCGATGAGGTAATGCAGCATCAATTCCTAGAAGGGTTTAAACCCGTAAACATCGAGTCGTATGACGACATGACTGATCCCGCGGTGTGGATTGAAGATTTCCTTCTCCATATTCACATGGCCCGCGGCGACGATCTGCACACCATCAAGTACCTCCCCCTAAAATGAAACGGGCCAGCTCGGCACTGGTTAAACAGACTCCCAGAGAACTCCATTAGAAACTGGGAATACTTGGAAGATGCCTTTCTTGACAACTTCCAAGGTACCTATGTTCGGTCGCCGGATGCCGATGACCTTAGTCATATAGTCCAGTAGCCCAAAGAGTCAGCCCGAAAACTTTGTACTAGGCTCTTGCTAAAAAAGAGCCAAATCAAAGACTGTCCGGAGGACGAGGCCTTAGCAGCCTTTAAACACGGCATCCAGGATGAGTGGCTTGCCCGACATGTAGGCTAGGAAAAGCCAAAAACTATGGCAGCCCTCACAGCACTGATGACCCGCTTCTACGCGGGAGAAGATAGCTGGCTAGCTCATAGAAGCAATAGCGCCAGTGACCCTAGCACTTCGGAACCCAGGGATGGCAATGGTAAGCCACGGCGCAACAAGCATAAGCGCCGAAACAACACCGAAGAAGCCAAAGACACAACAGTCAATGCTGGATTCATCGAACAGGCCGGTAAAATGTTGGGTTTTCAAACAGGCCAGTAAAATGAACACCGAACACAAGGGGAAAGAGCCACCAAGCAAGAACGATGAGGATCCTTGCCCCAAAAAGACAGGGGGTCAGAAGCAATTCCCCCCAGAGATAAAAATAGTGAACATGATATATGTCACGCATATCCCTAAATGGGAGCGCAAACGCGCATTAAGGGACGTCTATGCCGTCACGGAGGTTTGGCAACTCTGGTCCTCGACCCAATAGTTTATGGATACCACCTCACTAGAGTCCTCATGGACGGTGGTAGAAGTCTCAACCTAATCTACCAGGACACTGTCTGGAAAATGGGCATAGACCCATAACGAATCAAGCCTAGAAGCAACACCTTTAAAGGGCTGATACCAGGTGTCGAAGCCCGGTGCACGGGCTCTATAACATTGGAAGTGGTCTTTGGCTCGCCGGACAACCTCCGAAGCGAAGACTTGATCTTCGATATCGTCCCCTTCCGCAGTGGCTATCGCGCCCTGCTTGGACATACGGCATTTGCCCGTTTCAATGATGTCCTATGCTTACTTAAAGCTTAAAATGCCCAGACCACGTGGTGTCAACACCATCAATGGAAATACGGAGCGCTCCCTCCGGGCCGAGGAGCATACTGCGGCCCTTCAAGCCGAAGTACAAAGCGGCACTCTTAAGCCGAATACTTCATCGGCCGTCAAGGCCCCGGATTCTGCTAAACAAACCCGGACTGTTCCGATGAACAATAGCTCGGTTCATCCAGAGCTAGATTATCAGTTCGGCCTTCGCCGATTGCCCCAAATTATCGCGGCCTATGTTCCGCGCATGCATAACTTCGCACTAAAAATACCATGGGCAGCGCCGAACGCAAGCGGAAAACATGGTATGTAGTTTGGCTGGACCCTATTAGACCTTACTATTCACTTTCTTATATTTCAGGTTCTCAAGCCCCTAGTCTATGAATCCTCTCGAAGGACCCCTCTCAAGGCAACAACAGGGCAGACGTGCGGCAAGTCATCGAAAGGATCCATGAAAGAAGCGTTACTCTCCTTTTTGGGACTTGTTTTCTGGCTTTCCTTTGTCTTTGAGTTATCAGCATATAACGCCGCTTAAAATTTTGATTGGTTTAAATCTGTACACAAGCGTTTTGACGTATCCGACAATATTTAATGGAAGAAGTTTTCCTTCATCGGTACTATTTTTTGACCCTGCTCTGTTTTTATGTCATTTCGACAACTGTAATCTGGCAAAGTTTACACCTGCCAGGGGCTTCCTATATGCCCTCACACGTTTTAAAAGTCCGAACACTCTCTGAGTGATAGTTCGGCGTCCCGAATATTGCATTATATGCATTTGCTCCGAATCATGTCTTTCGTCAATAGTTGGGTTGCCCGGGTCCTGTGCTTGCCGCCTTATGTTCAGCTTGGCCGGCTAAGGTAGTAAAGGGAGAACTCCTGCAACTGTGTTTCCAGTTCGTCCGGTCAAACGACCTCAGCAAAGAAAGCCGAAAACTGACTGTCATGATGAGGCAAGAGCCAGTCAGCTATTCGGCAACCTATGCGGAATCCTTAACGGTTCCTTCCATTTTATATGAGGGGCTATTTATTCCAGCCATGCGTTCAAAGGCAATCCTATTTGGACAACCGCATACGCACCAGGGGCTACTTCCTAGTCCGCTATTTATCACTCCCACGGCTAAGTGAAAGTGCTAAAGCCATATAGTCCGGTTGTGTCGTTCGTTGCACAACTCGCCTCCTTCATGGACAAAGATGTTGGGTTAAGAGCAAGTGTGCGTGGTACCGAACACCTGTAGGTTATTCACTAGGGGGATGAAGCCAAAGACTGGAAAAACTTTTAGGAATTTAAACTTGCCAGATAAGGAGGATTCGAATTTCCGGATCATACTTAAACAAACAACAAAAGACTTGGTTTATATTACAGGCATCGGATACAGCTCAGACAAATCTGATCAAATATAATGTCCTTTGAGCACTGTCCCTCCACTATCCTGGCACCTTCAAGAATGCTGTCAAAGTATCGCTCTAGCGTGCGATGGCTCTTGCTAGCGGGCGGACCCTTGACGACAATTCCTTCCGCCTGCACGCTCGCCCATTGCATCTTGATGCAGGAGAAATCCATCCGCGCACCTTCGATACACGCAGAGCGCTTCATAGTTCCTATTCGGGGGAGTGCATCGACGAGCCACTTCACCAGGCCGAAGAAGCTACCCTTTATGGGTTCGGCTGGCCACAAGCAGACTATGACGTCCTTCATGGCCGCACCAGACAACCGTTGTAGCTCGGCAAGCTGTTTCATCTGGTTGTTCAGTAGCACCGATTGCTTGGACGCCACGAACTGTGACCAGAATAGTTTCTCTGTGGAATGCCCCTCCCGGGCCCAGAAGAATTGCGCCGCATCCTCCACACTCTTCAGAAGATCGGCAAAGGCATCTGGAGAACTTCACAGGCGAGTAAGCAGGGCATAGTTGCGTCCACCAAATTCACTCTTCAAGAGAAAGGTCTTAGCAGCTGCTATTTGCCTCACCTGCAGGATCTCCTCCTGAGCGGCTCAAGCTTGGGATCGCGCCTCTTGAGCGTCCTTGATGGCCTTGGAGAGTTCGGCCTCCTCGGCCTTATTTTTATCCTCAAGGACCTCGTCCTTAGTGGCGGCATTCTTGAGCTCCTGCTCCATTTCGGTCACCCGCACCTCGTACTTGCGGTGGGTAACCTGTTCGGACTCTAGTTCTGCAGCCACCTTATCAGCGGCCGCTTTGTCTGCCCTAGCCTGCACTTGGGCTTGGGCTAGGGCAGTCTTGGGGGCCTCGACCTCAGCCGAGTTACCTGCACTCATTCAAATATTGCAGTATATGAGCTTAAACTCAGAATTGGTATTCACATTATAAGAGTATGCAGTCTCTTTGTCAGACATACCCTATGATTCCTCGAACCGCTTGTTTATGCGGTCGGGGTCTTCGTTGGCCACTTGAAGCTTCCAATGGAGCTCGGTTACTTCCGCAGCCTGGGCGGTCGCCGCCAACAAAGACACCTGCTTACGCATAGTGATTGAGAATGTTACTCCCTATGAGTTCGGTTTGATCCCCTGTTCGGCTTTTTTATCCGAACATGGTCTCAGGGGCTACTCTCTATGTGCAGGCATTCTTTATGATTGAAATACTCAGATTTTTACATTGCTTACCTCGAAGCCTGTTACCAGGCTGGCGAATGCTTCATTCAGTCCGCCCTTCCATGACAGAAGTGCGCTCCAGCGCCCCTGTCAAGGTGTTCGGCACCTCTGTATTGATGGAGGTTGCCATGGGAATCGGTGTCCCTCCCTCCTTAGAAGAGGGGGCACGCTTGTACCGGAGACGTCCGTGTCTCCGGAGCTGTATCAGTATGGGGGCCGGATTGGTCGTGGCCTCCATCTTCGGTCATGATGGGGACCGGATCTCCCATGTTTTCGGCAGCCGAGGTGTTGCCCTTAGGCACCGTATCGTTCGTCTCTCCATGCTTCGGTGTCATCCATAGCTCCAGCGAGCTCGCCTGCCGCGGCGACTCACTCTCCACCAGATCAACTGGCAGAGAGTTCCTTCCGACAGGCAGGGGTTGGGGTGGCTGCGGACCGGGCTGTTAAGCACAAGGCATATATATGATGCTCTAATTTCAAAGATAGGATTGTATTAAAAGGATTATGCGGCACTTACGAGGTGGGCGGAGACCGGAGGCGAGAGTGCAGCAAAGGGATAGGTTCAGAGCCTTCCCCCGAATCATCCGAGGGCAGCCTTGCCATTCTTGGAAGGCCCCTCCCCCGTCTCCACGGGGGCCGCCCTCTTCTTGCTCTTGGGAGGAGAGTTTTTTCCTCCTCCTCCTTCGCTTCCTCCTCGTCCTCATCACCCCCATGGGAGGAGTGAACCTCAGTCTCTCCAGACAGAGTGTCGGGAGTATCTTTTCGGCGGGGGCCGCTCTTGGCCCGCTTGCCCGCCTTCTTCTTTGGCACCTGATATGGCGCCGGAGCCAACATCTATGTTAGCAGATGTGTGGCTAGACTCTCCAGCAGCCGCCGAAAACTCCAGAGAGAAACCTAGATCGGGAGTTCCGCTGCCGCAAGCCTCTATAGCCACCAAAAACCAATGGGAGCCCGTTCTGGCACCCTGCCGGAGGGGGAACCCATCTCCGGTGGCCATCTTCATCATCCCGATGATCTCCATGATGAGGAGGGAGTAGTTCTCCCTGGGGGCTGAGGGTATGTACCAGTAGCTATGTGTTTGATCTCTCTCTCATGTTCTTGAGATGTCTTTATCTCGATGTACCGCGGGCTTTGATACTATAGTTGGATCTTATGATGTTCTCCTCCTCTCCCTTCTTGTAATGAATTGAGTTTTCCCTTCGAAGTTATCTTATCGGATTGAGTCTTTAAGGAATTGAGAACACTTGATGTATGTCTTGCACGTGTCTATCTGTGGTGACAATGGGATATTCATGTGAGTACTTGATGTATGTTTTGGTGATCAACTTGCGGGTTTCGTGACCTTGGAAGTTCTATGTGTTGGTTGAATAGATGATTCTGAGATTGTGTGATGCATATTGTATAATCATGCCCATGGATACTTGACGTGACAATGGAGTATCTAGGTGACATTAGGGTTTTGGTTGATGTGTGTCTTATTTTACTAGTACGAACTCTAGGATAGATCGAGTGGAAAGAATAGCTTTGTGTTATTTTACTACGGACTCTTGAATAGATCGATCAGAAAGAATAACTTTGTGGTGGTTTCGTACCCGAAAATAATCTCTTTGTTTGTTCTCCACTATTAGTTACTTTGGAATGACTCTTTGTTGCATGTTGAGGGCTAGTTATATGATCCAATTATGTTATCATTGTTGGGAGAACTTCCACTAGTGAAAGTATGAACCCTAGGCCTTGTTTCTACGCATTGCAATACCGTTCGTCCTCACTTTTATTATTAGTTACCTTGTTATTTTTATATTTTTAGATTACAAAAACCTATATCTACTATCCATATTGCACTTGTATCACCATCTCTTCACCGAACTAGTGCATCTATACAATTTACCATTGTATTGGGTGTGTTGGGAACACAAGAGACTCTTTGTTATTTGGTTGCAGGGTTGCTTGAGAGAGACCATCTTCATCGTATGCCTCCCACGGATTGATAATCCTTACGTCATCCACTTGAGGGGAAATTTCTACTATCCTACAAACCTCTGCACTTGGAGGCCCAATAACGTCTACAAGTAGAAGGTTACGTAGTAGACATAAAGCTCTTTTCCGGCGTCGTTGACGGGGAGGTTAGCGCTTGAAGGTATATATTTAGATCCTGCAATCAAATCTTTTAGTTTCTTGTTTTATCACTAGTTTAGTTTATTAAAATAAAACTACAAAAAATGGAATTGAGTTGGCTACATGTAATTCATCTTTATAATGTCTTTCGTGAAAATGATGGAAAGGAAAATTGTGCTCAAGTGCTAAAATAAGAATTACATAGAATGCTTGGCATAAAATATGTGAATGATGAGCATGATTGCAATGTTGTTAGTATGAATTCTTTGAATACCCATGATGCTAATGATATGCAAAGCCACAAGCTTCGGGATGCTATGTTTGATGAAGATGATCTTTTTAGTTCCCCCACTTTGAATGATCAAATTTATTATGATGAAAGCATGCCCCTTATTTATGATAATTACTGTGATGATACTTATGCTATAAAGAAGAATGATGATAAAACTTTTCACAATTATGAGTACCCTTTTACTGAACATTACTCTTTTAATGCGGAAACAATTTGTAGTGCTCAAGTCTTTTTCGATACTCCCACTATTAATCATGAGAATAAATTTGCTATTGTGGAGAGTAGTAAAATTTCTATGCTTGTAGATCATTAAAAGAATGCTTTAGGAGCTAGGTCTATTGTTGAATTCATTCATGATGCTACTGAAAATTATTATGAGAGAGGATTGATACGTCTCCAATGTATCTATAATTTTTGATTGCTCCATGCTATATTATCTAATGTTTTAGACATTATTGGGCTTTATTATCCACTTTTATATTATTTTTGGGACTAACCTATTAACCGGAGGCCCAGCCCAAATTGCTGTTTTTTTGCCTGTTTTAGGGTTTCGAAGAAAAGTAATATCAAATGGAGTCCAAACGGAATGAAACCTTCGGAAATGTGATTTTCTCATCAGATAAGACCCAGGAGACTTGGACGCTCCGTCGAGAAAGCCACAAGGTGGTCACGAGGGTAGGGGCGCCCCCCCTAGGGCGCTCCCCCTGCCTCGTGGGCCCCTCGAAGCTCCACCGACGTACTTTTTCCTCCTATATATCCACGTAACCCCAAATGATCGAGGACGGAGCCAAAAACCTAATTCTACCGCCGCAAGTTTATGTATCCATGAGATCCCATCTTGGGGCCTGTTCTAGAGCTTCGTCGGAGGAGGCATCGATCACGGAGGGCTTCTACATCATCATCCAAGCCCCTTCGATGAAGTGTGAGTAGTTTATTTCAGACCTATGGGTCCATAGCTAGTAGCTAGATGGCTTCTTCTCTCTTTTTGGATCTCAATACAATGTTCTCCCCCTCTCTTGTGGAGATCTATTCGATGTAATCTTCTTTTTGCGGTGTGTTTGTTGAGACCGATGAATTGTGGGTTTATGATCAAGTCTATCTATAATATTTGAATCTTCTCTGAATTGTTTTATGTATGATTGGTTATCTTTTCAAGTCTCTTCGAATTATCAGTTTGGTTTGGCCAACTAGATTGGTTGTTCTTGCCATGTGAGAAGTGCTTAGCTTTGGGTTCAATCTTGCGGTGTCCTTTCCCAGTGACAGAAGGGGCAGCAAGGCACATATTGTATTGTTGCCATCGAGGATAACAATATGGTGTTTTTATCATATTGCATGAAACTATCCCTCTACATCATGTCATCTTGCTTAAGGCGTTACTCTGTTTTTAACTTAATACTCTAGATGCATGCTGGATAGCGGTCGATGAGTGGAGTAATAGTAGTAGATGCAGAATCGTTTCGGTCTACTTGTCTCAGACGCGATGCCTATATACATGATCATACCTAGATATTCTCATAACTATGCTCAATTCTGTCAATTGCTCAACAGTAATTTGTTCACCCACCGTAGAATACGTATGCTCTTGAGAGAAGCCACTAGTGAAACCTATGGCCCCCGGGTCTCTTTCTCATCATATCAATCTCCATCACTTTATTACTGCTTTGCGTTTACTTTGCTTTTACTTTATTTACTTTGCATCTCTATATCAAAAATACCAAAAATATTATTTATCATCTCTATCAGATCTCACTTTCGTAAGTGACCGTGAAGGGATTGACAACCCCTAAGAGCGTTGGTTGCGTTGAGCTACTGTTTTTGTGTAGGTACGAGGGACTCGAGTGTAGCCTCCTACTGGATTGATACCTTGGTTCTCAAAAACTGAGGGAAATACTTACGCTACTTTGCTGCATCATCCCTTCCTCTTCGGGGAAATCCAACGCAGTGCTCAAGAGGTAGCAAAAAGAATTTCTGGCGTCGTTGCCGGGGAGTCTACGCAAAAGTCAACATACCAAGTACCCATCACAATCCCTATCTCCCGCATTACATTATTTGCCATTTGCCTCTCGTTTTCCTCTCGCCCACTTCACCCTTGCTGTTTTATTCTCCCTCTCTCTCTCTATCCTCCCTCTCTATTTGCCTCTTTTCGCCCGTTTGCTTTTTGTTTGCTCGTGTGTTAGTTTGCTTGCTTGTCGTTATGGCTAGTTCTTTACCTTCTGCCTCCATGTCTGAAATTGGGGATACTATTGTCGATAATAATTTTGATGCTCCTACTAAAGAACCCACTATCTCACATATAAAAAGATTTCGTGTTGGTAGCGGTAATATTATTGGAAAAGGAGTTATTCAAGATTTCTTTACTTGTGCCGGTGCTTTACCTTCTGTGGGTAGTTCTATTCTTCATAGAACTAGTAGTCTTGCGGACACTATTGACATGCTTGTAGTTGAACTTGAGAGGAAATTCATGCACTTGCATCCTTCTATACAAGGATTTTCCTAGAATTTCTAATATTGAGCATTCTTCTGTTAAGCATGCCATTACTATCTTTTTGGCTCATGAGTTTCGATTCATAATTAAAGAGGCCAAAGAAATCTTTGCGCATTATAGGGTGGATGCTTGCCGTCCTCCCATAGAGACTATCCTCTTTGATCAAGAAGAAATAATGCATTTTCAATCTGTAGACTATGTTGCCTTCAATGAACGTAGAGAATATGAAATGAGGTTTAACAATCTATCTTATTACTATGGCAATACCTAGATCTATTCTTGCTTGTTATGCCTAGCTAGGGGCCTTAAACGATAGCGCTTGTTGGGAGGCAACCCAATTTTATTTTTATTTCTTGCTTTTTGCTCCTGTTTAGTAATAAATAAATTATTTAGCCTCTATTTTGGTTGTGTTTTTTTGTTTAATTAGTGATTGTGCCAAGTAGAACCGTTGGGAAGACTTTGGGAAAGTCTTGTTGAACTTGCTGTAAAAAAACAGAAACTTTAGCGCTCACGAGAACTGCTGTCGTTTTTATTTGGGAAGGGATATTTAGTTAATTCTTTTTGCAGATGATTAATAGATAAATTCCTCACGTCCAGAAATTTATTTTAGAATTTTTAGGGTTCCAGATCTTGCGCTAGCTACATATTACTACAGACTGTTCTGTTTTTGACAGATTCTGTTTTTCGTGTGTTGTTTGCTTATTTTGATGAATCTATGGCTAGTAAAATAGTTTATAATCCATAGAGAAGTTGGAGTAAAGTAGGTTTAACACCAATATAAATAAAGAATGATTTCATTACAGTACCTTGAAGTGGTCTTTTGTTTTCTTTCGCTAACGGAGCTCACAAGTTTTCTACTTTAAGTTTTGTGTTGTGAAGTTTTCTAGTTTTGGGTAAAGATTTGATGGATTACGGAACAAGGAGTGGCAAGAGCCTAAGGTTGGGGATGCCTATGGCACCCCCAAGATAATCTAAGGACACCTAAAATCCAAAGCTTGGGGATGCCCCGGAAGGCATCCCCTCTTTCGTCTACTTCTATCGGTAACGTTACTTGGAGCTATATTTTTATTCACCACATGATATGTGTTTTGCTGGGAGCGTCTTTTATGATTTGAGTCTTTGCTTATTAGTTTACCACAATCATCCTTGCTGTACACACCTTTTGAGAGAGCCATACATGATTTGGAATTTGATAGAATACTCTATGTACTTCACTTATATCTTTTGAGCTTTATAGTTTTGCTCTAGTGCTTCACATATATCTTTTAGAGCACGGTGGTGGATGTGTTTTATAGAAAAAAATTGATCTCTCATGCTTCACTTAAATTATTTTGAGAGTCTTAATAGCATGGTAATTTTCTTAAAATCCTAATATGCTTGGTATGCAAGATTAATAATAAAACCTTCGTATGAGTGTGTTGAATACTAAGAAGAAATTGATGCTTGATAATTTTTTTGAGAAATGAGGATGGTGATATTAGAGTCATGCTAGTTGAGTAGTTGTAAATTTGAGAAATGCTTGTGTTAAAGTTTGTGATTCCCGTAGCATGCACGTATGGTGAACAGTTTTGTGATGAAGTCAGAGCATGATTTATTTATTGATTGTCTTTCTTATGAGTGGCGGTCAGGGACGAGCGATGGTCTTTTCCTACCAATCTATCCCCCTAGGAGCATGCACGTAATACTTTGCTTTAATAACTTCTATATTTTTGCAATAAGTATATGAGTTCTTTACGACTAATGTTGAGTCCATGGATTATACGAACTCTCACCCTTCCACCTTTGCTATCCTCTCTAATACTGCGCACCTTTCGCCGGTATCATACACCAACCATATACCTTCCTCAAAACAGCCACCATACCTACCTATTATCACTGGTAGAAAAAGGGCCTGTTGTCCCGGTTCGTAAGGGCCTTTTGTCCCGGTTCCTGAACCGGGACTAAAGGGTCGGTACTAATGCCCTGTCCCTTTAGTCCCTGTTCAATCCAGAACCGGGACTGATGGGCCTCCACGTGGCCTGTGCGCGGAGCCCAGGCAGGAGACCCTTTGGTCCCGGTTGGTGGCACCAACCGAGACCAATAGGCATCCACGCGTCAGCATTTCTGTGGCCAGGGTTTTTGTTTTTTTTGAAAGGGGGGGGGGGTTGGGGGTTTTGGGGGGTTAATTTAGGTGTTTCATATATTGTGTTAGCTAGCTATAATTAATAGAGAGAAGTGTCCTCTCTTATGTCCGTGCTTGGTCGACGCTACGTACTATACATACGTATAGAGAGGACTAGACATGCTAGCTAGCTAGTAGGCAAACGAAGGAAACAGGAGATCGTCATGAACATATATGCATACAGAGAGAAGTGATATCGACCACCTCTCCTTCTCCGAGAGATTGGTCGAACAACAAGTTCTCGTATATCTATCCGACACTACCGGCTACATATATACAATAATTATCTCTTACAAATATAATCATACGGACTCATGGTCCACATAGTATTCTCCGTCTTCAGCGATCACGTGGTCAAGAAAGAATGCCGCCAATTCCTCTTGAATTGCTCGCATGCGAGCTGGTGCTAGGAGTTCATCCCGCTTTCGAAACATCTAATTTGAAGAAGGGGGTCAATACATATATATATAT
>NC_041393.1:11888476-11894336 GCF_002162155.2 Triticum dicoccoides
GGGTTAATTTAGGTGTTTCATATATTGTGTTAGCTAGTTATAATTAATAGAGAGAAGTGTCCTCTCTTATGTCCGTGCTTGGTCGACGCTACGTACTATACATACGTATATAGAGAGGACTAGACACGCTAGCTAGCTAGTAAGGAAACGAAGGATATAGAAGATCGTCATGAACATATATGCATATATACAGAGAGAAGTGATATCGACCACCTCTCCTTCTCCGAGAGATTGGTCGAACAACAAGTTCTCGTATATCTATCTGACACTACCGGCTACATATATACAATAATTATCTCTTACAAATATAATCATATGGACTCAGGGTCCACATAGTATTCTCCGTCTTCAGGGATCACGTGGTCAAGAAAGAATGCCGCCAATTCCTCTTGAATTGCTCGCATGCGAGCTGGTGCTAGGAGTTCATCCCGCTTCCGAAACATCTAATTTGAAGAAGGGGGTCAATACATATATATATGAATGATTGAAACTCAACACAAATGATGGTAATAAAATAAAATTGTGAATGTTGTTATCTATGTACTTCATATTGTTCGTTAGAGTACCCGCGCTGCTCACAGGTCGTGTGGCGGATGGACTCGCAGATGTAGTATCCACAGAAATCATTCCCTTGTTCCTGCCACAACCACTTTACAAGAAATAGAGGTCAATCAAACTGATAAGCAAGAATGCTAAATGGTATTGATGAAACTAGCGCTTGAATCACTAGGAGATGCGCGGAACATGCTACTATAGTACTTACTTTCGGGTGTCTAAATTCCAGCTCCTTCGGCAGTCCCGGAACTGTTTTGGTGAATTTTCTCCAAACCCTGCCGGACAAAGAAAACAATTACTTGATATCAGGAAATGAACAAAGTTGCTGATATGGTGGATAATGAGCGATTTAACTTACTTTTGGAGTATTTGAGTCATGTCTGCATAGTCCTGGGGATCTTTTCGTTTAGAGTCTAAGACGGTTACTACTCCCTGCTCAAGCTTAATCTCTAGGAGAATATAGTGGAAACTGCACACACATGCATAACTCATCAATTACATTACTATAACCTTGACTAATATATAAGGGAAACCGAATACGCACAAGACAGTAACACTCACCTGAAGTTGTAAGGAAAGAGTATTATATCTTTGTTTTGATTTATTACGAACGATCGTAGCAAGTTGGCCTCGGTACCTGCGGCATGAAGTTTAACCTCAGTTGCATCTATGAGATATGTGTTAATGAACCCAATATCACCGACTTGTCTTTTCTTCAATTCGGTGATCTTCAATCAGCATAATATAGTGAGGATGATTATAAATACATGCAATGAAAGAGCTAAGCTATATAGAGAAACTTAATGACAGAAGTAGTACTACTCACAGACAGTAGCAGGCGACCGTTGTTTTTTCGAGGGCCAATTGATTGAAAAACTGATAGAACTCCTCAAATAGAACAGGAAACAGATCAGCTCCAACGAGGTCATGCTCCTTTTTAACTTTCACATACAAAGTACTCCTCCCCCCAGAGTCTCTGCAGATTTTCAAGTACCAATCATGCAATCTTCGCATCATCGTTGATAGAGATCTTTCATCTTTGACGAGAGGCTTCCCGTACTCGTATCTTTGTATCTGCACGTCCATGGGTTCATAATGTACTTTGTCGGGCAGGTAATCTGCAAGATTGCTATAACCGGGCACCATCCTCGGATCATTAGCGACGTTGTGGCTAGGCACCTTGAGCGGGGGGCACGATTGCTTCGCTTGTTCGCCGAGCTGGGCAATTTGTTTCCCAGCTCGTCGTTCTTTCAGCCTTTGATCACTGACAGTACTTCCCAACCGCTCCGCTTCAGCAAATTCCTTTCCAATAATGCGGTCATAGTTTCCTTTCGGCGGATCAGACTTCGGTGGTTTTGTCAGGGCAGACAGAGTGCGCTACACTTTCACCCGATCTACCTTCTCCTCCAGAGGTGGATGTTTCTTTGCTTTCACCCCTTCAAAGAAGTTCCTCACCTCTTCTCGCGCGATCTCGGCGTTCTCCTCCAGGGTGCTCTCATATGGTAACTTCTCTGGAGTCTTCAGAGAAGGACCGAATCTGTATGTCTTCCCGCCTCTGGTTGTACTGCTAGACACCGACCGAGCAGACGTAGCGGTTGTCTTCTTTACTTGCTTAAGAGGCGGAGGAGCTGGAGCGGTGGCAGGTCTCTTCCGCCCTTGCTGACGAGGCGGAGATGGAGGAGGTTGGCTGCTCGGGCGCGTCGGCGCAGGCGGAGAAGGAGGCGGAGTGCCGCCACGCACAGGAGAAGGAGCCGGCCGAGGGCCCTGATCGTCACTCGCCGGAGGAGGAGGCGGTGGAGGCGGAGTGCCCTAACTCGCCGGAGGAGGAGGAGGAGGCGGTGGCGTCCTGTTCGGAAGGTTGATGAGCTCCTTCCGCCATAGGCATGGAGTCTTCAGAGCAGACCCCAGCCGAGTCTCCCCTTCACCGGTAGGGTGGTGTAACGCCCTCGATGCGGCTATAGCTCCCACGTGTCGAGGCACGACTTAGAGACATAACCGCATTGAAAGCAATGTCGCAAGTCAGGCAATCATTACAACATCCCATGTAATATGTAATAAAAGGGGAAGATAACATAGTTGGCTTACACTCGCCACGTCACATCAGAGTACATAAATAACATCCATCAGACAGACACTCATGGCCCGACTACGACGCCAAAATAGAAAAGAACCCAACATGCGACAAGACCCTGAATCGAACCCCAACTAGGCACCACTATTGATCATTGGGAAAGGAAACATAATAACGCTGAGTGTCCTCGTCGAACTCCCACTTGAGCTCGTACTCGTCACCTGGAGCGAAATCACCTGGACCTGCATCTGGAATTATAGTATCTGTGAGCCACAGGGACTCAGCAATCTCGCACCCTCGCGATCAAGACTATTTAAGCTTATAGGAATAGATAAGGCAAATATATGTGGAGCTGCAGCAAGCGACTAGCATATGTGGTGGCTCACTTATCCGCAAAAGAGAGCGAGAAGAGGAGGCAAGGCGCGAGCGAGAATCTAAAAGGACAACCTGCGCAAGCATAACTCCAACACCGTGTCCACTTCCCGGACTCCGCCGAGAAGAGGCCATCACGGTAACACACTCAGTTGATTCATTTTAATTAATTAAGGTTTAAGTTATCTACAACCGGAAATTAACAAATTCCCATCTGCCCATAACCGTGGGCACGGCTTTCGAAAGTTCAATCCCTGCAGGGGAGTCCCAACTTAGCCCATGACAAGCTCTCACGGTCAACGAAGGAATAGACCTCCACCCGAGACACACCGATCAGACTCGGTAATCCGGTAAAACAAGACAATTCGACAGGTTAATACAAGACCAGCAACACCACCCGTTGTGCCGACAAATCCCGATAGGAGCTGCACATATCTCGTTCTCAGGGCACACCGGATAAGCTAAGCGTACGGGAGCCAACGTAACCCAAGTTGCCGAGGGACGGCCCCGCACGGTGCTCTAGTTTGGGCCAACACTCAGAGGAGCACTGGCCCGGGGGTGGTAAAATAAGAAGACCCTTGAGTCTGCAGAACCCAAGGGAACGAAAAGGGTAGGTGGCAAATGGTAAAACCAAGGTTGGGCATTGCTGGACAAGCTTTAATCAAGGCGAAATATCAAGGGGTTCCCATTATAACCCAACCGCGTAAGGAACGCAAATCCGGGAACATAACACCGATATGTCGGAAAACTAGGGCGGCAAGAGTGGAACAAAACACTAGGCGAGAGGCCGAGCCTTCCACCCTTTACCAATATATAGATGCATTAAGATAACATAGCAATATAATGATATCCCCAACAAGTAAACAAAAGATGTTCCAACAAGGAACGGCCTCCAATCTTCACCTGCAACTAGCAACGCTATAAGAGGGGCTGAGCCAAGCGGTAACATAGCCAATTAACGGTTTGCTAGGACAAGGTGGGTTAGAGGTTGACATGGCAATTAGGAGGCTGACAAGCAAAAGGTAGGCATCATAGCATTGGCATAGCAAGAGCGAGCAAACTAGCATAGCAAAGATAGTAGTGATTTCGAGGGTATGATCATCTTGCCTGCACAGTTGTCAGAGTTGACTGGATCCTCACAAGCAAACTCAACGGGATCCTCGGTAGCGAACTCATCTCCCGGCTCTACCCAACAAGACAAACAAGCAACAAGGATACAATCAACCACGTGCAAGACCAAGCAATAAGATGAAATGATGATATGCTACGCGGGATGCGATGCGGGATGCAAAATGCAAGATATGACAGGAAATGCATGAACCTGGCCTCAACTTGGAATTCCAAGGGTGCCACTGGATAGAGGGGATGAAATCGCTTGAAAACAATATAAAGATCATTGGAATCGGGGTTACGGTGTGGAAATGGCAAGCGTTTTAAGATGTCACCGGTCTGCGATTTACAGCAAGTAGGAATCTAAACGCAATGCAACGAACATGCTACAGCCACCAAACATGACAACAAAATACATGGCAGGGATGCACACAAGATGCTTAACAAAAGACTAGCACTGAGCCACGGCCAATTCATTCATTATGAGGTTCAAACAAGCATGGCAAAAACACAAATGCAAAATAGATTCCAGACTTAGTGAAATTAACACTAGTCTGAAATTTCAGATCACGAAGCCCTCTTCGGAGCAGCAAAACAACATGATACACGACCTGATTAAGACAAGTAAGAACATGGGATGGAACTACTCAACAAGCTTAACAAAAGACCCAAAGTTACCTGGGGCCAAAAGGGTTCACAAAATATATTAACGGGCACACGAACATAGCATAAAACACAATCAGTTTTCAGACTTAGTGAAAACTGGGACATGCTGAACTGTAACTAACGAAGGCATGTAAACGAGCTCGATGCACTCACCATGGTGCAAGTCACAGCAAGGCAAGCATACATCCATTAAGAAGGCACAAAATACAAGCTAGACATGGCAAGAATAATGGCATAGAATGCACGGATCAACTACAACAACGCCGGCAAAATCGCAAACGAGTTGACGATCTGCCCAGATTCAACACGAAGCAAAAGTAGAGCTCGATTGACTCAAGCTATGTTGCTCCATAATTGCAAAAAAGACATTGATGGATAGAGCATAATATGATTAACAAAACTCCTTAACTAATCATCCTTAAAATAGGCACGGATCACTAGGAAACAAGCTGAACATATGGCACCATGAACTAAAATATCCCAGACTTAGTGAAAACAACTAAGTCCCTGAAAACAGATTTCCCGGGTGCCTCTCTTTGCAAGCTTGCACAAGTCACCACACACATCCTAAAAATGCATGGGTTGCACCTCTGGAAAGAAGACAAAGTGCTTAACAAAACATATGAAGGACTCACAGGCATAGCATGCACACAATAATCATGGCAAAAATGCCAAAAGTCTAAGATGAACTAGCAGATCTGACAATTAACTCATGAAGCCTCCTTCTAACAACATTTTGGGCATCAAGATGAACTCAAATGAATATGATGCAATGGAATTAAATGATTTACTCGTCGAGGCGAAGATTTTGGTATATTATATGCCCAAATCGGAGCGACGGATGCAAAGTTACGGGCGGTCAAAGTATGCATAAAAAACTAGGGTTAGGCGGGAAAGTCAACTGAGATCCGGATCTGGATCTGAGGAGGTACTGTAGCAGCACTGTTCACAGCGCGACTCCCGAGGTTCGTTGGCGTCGAGGTCGGTCGCCGGAGATGGAGAAGAGGCCGGGGTGGTGAGGGGGCGGCCGGATCCGGCCGGTCGCCGGAGGTGGAGCGGCGGCCGCGGGCGGGGCGAGGCGCGGCC
>NC_041393.1:11895135-11898500 GCF_002162155.2 Triticum dicoccoides
CGGGGGCGGACACGTCCGCCGGCGCGGATCTGTTTTTTTTTAGAACTAGGGTTACGAGGGGGAAGACGAGATCCGAAAATGGAGGGGGGTATATATAGGCATAAGTAGAGCTAGGAGAGTCCAAATGAGGTGCGGTTTTCGGCCACGCGATCGTGATCGAACGCTCTAGGACATGGAGCAGAGTTTGGTGGGTTTTGGGCCAAATTGGAGGGTGTTGGGCTGCAACACACACGAGGCCTTTTCGATCCCTCGGTTAACCGTTGGAGTATCAAACGAAGTCCAAATGGTACGAAACTTGACAGGCGGTCTACCGGTAGTAAACCAAGGCCACATAGCAAGTCTCGGTCCAATCCGGAAATGTTTAATCCCCACACACGAAAGAAAGCTAGAAATGACCACCGGAGGAGAACGAAGCGCCGGAATGCAAAACGGACAACGGGGAAAATGCTCGAATGCATGAGATGAACACGTATGCAAATGCAATGCACATGATGACAAGATATGAGATGCATGAAAACGAAAACAACACACGGAGACAAAACCCGAACCCGAGGAAATAAATGTAACTTAACGCCGGAAACGGCAAGAGTTGGAGTACAAATTGGGAAAGTTACATCCGGGGTGTTACAGGTGGTCAAGCTGGAGGTCCTCAAATCCCTCCGTTATCTCATCCACCATCACCCTAGCATATCCTTCTGGAATCGGCCGGCAGTGAAAAGTTGCGCCAGGTTCAGTAGGATAAACAGAGCCAACGGCCGCCTTGACCTTCAAATTCATCCATTGCGTCATAAGGTGGCAATTTTGAGACTCCGTTATAGCATCCACGGGATAGCTGGCAGGAGCCGTCAAGGCATGCTCTGGCTGAAGCAGCTCAGTGGAAGCCACGCTGCTTCTGCGCTGAGATGGCGGGGTAGCTTCGGGGGAGGCTTCGGCAGTATGTTTGCTGCGATTTGCTTCTCGTTCCTCTATCGCGTCTACCCTTGCTTGCAGCGCCTGCATTTGGGTCTGCTGCACTTTTTTCCTCCTCTCATGGGATTTGTAACCGCCTGCGTCCGGAAACCCAACCTTCCATGGAATGGAGCCTGGCGTGCCTCGTGTCCGTCCAGGGTGCTCAGGATTCCCGAGGGCCACTGTGAGCTCGTCGTTCTCTCTGTCTGGAAAGAACGTCCCTTCCTGCGCTGCTTCGATATACTGCTTAAGCTTACTGACTGGTATGTCCATTTGATCGTTCGTCCAAATGCACTTCCCTGTTACAGGGTCCAGGGTTCCGCCAGCCCCAAAGAACCAAGTCCGGCAACGGTCTGGCCAGTTAATTGTCTCTGGTTCGATCCTTTTATGAACCAGATCATTCTCAGTCTTGGACCACTTAGACCGGGCTACGAGGTAGCCACCTGACCCCGTGCGATGGTGAAGCTTCTTCTTCGCAGCATTTTGCTTGTTTGTCGCCGACATCTTCTGACTCTTTTCCGATGTCTTGTGGGCCACAAATGCGGGCCAGTGATCTCTGATCTTCTCATATCTGCCCTTGAATTCTGGTGTCTCATTATTTTCGACAAAATTATCCAGCTCTTTCTTCCACCTCCTGAATAGTTCTGCCATCCTCTTCAGAGCAAAAGACTTGATTAATTTCTCTTTAACTGGGTTCTCTGGATTATCCTCAGGTGGTAGGGTGAAATTTGACTTCAGCTCAGTCCAAAGATCATTTTTCTGCATATCATTGACATAAGAGACCTCAGGGTCTTCTGTAGCCGGCTTAAACCATTGCTGGATGCTTATCGGGATCTTGTCCCTAACCAGAACCCCGCACTGAGCAACAAATGCGCTCTTTGTCCGGAGGGGTTCAATAGGTTGGCCGTCGGGCGCGATTGCTATGATCTCAAACTTTTCATCCGAGCTCAACTTTTTCTTCGGGCCTCGTGTCTTTACCGAAGTTGTGCTCGATCCAGAGGGCTAGAAAAAAGAACAAAGACTTAATTAATATGTGTACATACCAAAACAATGAATGCATCAATCAGCTAGTCAGCATAGGCTTAACTAATATATATACCTGGCCGGACTCGGTTCGGTCACCGGAGCCGTCCTCATGTTCTTCTTCTTGCACCGGCATTAGGTCACCGTAGACAGCTTGTTCACCCTCTCCTTCCAGACCATCGGTTTCGTTGAGAAACAACGAGATGGCATCACTTCCTTCTGCGATTATGTCCCTCAACAACGCTTCTTTTGTTGCTTCGTCTAGGGCGGTGTCCATAGTTTCTACAAATATTTACAACATGGCAATTATTATTCAAACATGACAGGGGGTATATATCGAGAATAGGGGAGAAGAACCCTGGAACCCTCGACCCCTAGACGACCCTCTTCTTCCTCTCATGTTAGAGAGGATCGCCGAGGGGTCGGGAGGTTGCCTAGTGTCAAAGGATTCAACAAAACCATGTCTTCATCATTAGGTGAAAGTAACATGTGCATGATGGTACGAAGCTCTTCAAAGTTGTTCTGGAACGGAGTCCCAGATAGGATAATTCGCTTTTTGGTACAAAGTTCAGCAAGAGCCTTCCGAATATCGCTATTTGGAAGGCCTTTGCTGAATTCATACCAAAAGGCGGATTATTCTATCCGGGACTCCATTCTAGAACAACTTTGCAGAACTTCGTACCAACATGCCCTGGTTACTTCCGGCTAATGATGAAGGCATGGATTTCTTCAATACTTTGACACTAGGAAACCTCTCTCGACCCCTCGGCGATCCTCGACCCCTCGAACCCTCGACGACCCTGGAACCTCGACCCCTAGACGACCCTGCTGGAACCCTCGACCCTATAGGATAAAAAAGAACAAAAAAAAGAGGAGAAGAAGAAAGGAATAGTGGAGAAGAAGAGAAAATAGAATATATTCTATTTTATCTTCTTCTCCACTATTCCTTTCTTCTTCTCCTCTTCTTTTTCTTTTTTTTTCTTCTTCTTATTTATTTCTCCTCTTCTTTTCGGTAGAGGAAACCCTAAATAGCTAGCAAGTATCGTGGGCGTGAGATACATGTGGCCTTCGGTGTCGGACACTACATCCACGTCCCACAAGTGACGTGGGCGTCGAAGCCCGCGCCACTTGTGGGATGTGGATGTAGTGTCCGACACCGACGGTACATGTATCTCACCCCGACGATACTTTCTATTTAGGGTTTCTCCTCTACCGCTCGGCGACCCTCTCGACGACCCTCGTTCCCGATAAAATAAAGAGGAAGAAGAAGAAGAAAAAAGAAGAGAAGAAAGAATAGAGGAGAAGACTTCCTCTTCTTCCTCTCCTCTTCTTCTCCCTCTTCTTCCCCTTCTTCCTCGCCTCTCTCATGAATGTCCGACGTTCTCGACCCCCCC
>NC_041393.1:11901178-11910171 GCF_002162155.2 Triticum dicoccoides
TGTACAAAATGGACAATCACTTTCGAAGTATCAAAGTTTCGAACCACAAGACATGAAAGCATTTCAAATGAACTCTGAAAAAGTTGAAAGTTGGGATGGTATCATAATTTCACCCACATAGCATGTTCCAAAAAGTAGGGAGGGTTACGACAAAAACTTGATGCACTTCGTGTACAAAATGGACAATCACTTTCGAAGTATCAAAGTTTCGAACCATAAGACATGAAAGCATTTCAAATGAACTCTGAAAAAGTTGAAAGTTGGGATGGTATCATAATTTCACCCACATAGCATGTGCATGTACAAAACGGACAATGGTAGCATGTTCGTCTGTTACAAATTTGGCATGGTATCATCATAATAGTTGTGGGAGAAAGTCTTCACTTTTTCTACGCTTGTGTCATTTGCTTATTGCGTCGTAACCATGGATATTCTTCATTGTTTATCAGGATGCTTGGGTCAGCCTTGACATTGAAGGGAGGAATTTCATGAAACTTTTCATAATCTTCAGACATGTCTGTCTTGCCGTCCACTCCCAGGATGTCCCTTTTTCCTGAAAGAACTATGTGGCGCTTTGGCTCATCGTATGATGTATTCGCTTCCTTATCTTTTCTTTTTCTCAGTTTGGTAGACATGTCCTTCACATAGATAACATGTGCCACATCATTGGCTAGGACGAACGGTTCGTCAGTGTACCCAAGATTTTTCAGATCCACTGTTGTCATTCCGTACTGTGGGTCTACCTGTACCCCCCCGCCTAACAGATTGACCCATTTGCACTTAAACAAAGGGACCTTAAAATCAGGTCCGTAGTCAAGTTCCCATATGTCCACTATGTAACCATAATATGTGTCCTTTCCGCTCTCGGTTGCTGCATCAAAGCGGACACCGCTGTTTTGGTTGGTGCTCTTTTGATCTTGGGCGATCGTGTAAAATGTATTCCCATTTATCTCGTATCCTTTGTAAGTCAATATAGTCAAAGATGGTCCCCTTGACAACAAGTACAACTCATCACAAACAGTGTTGTATCCTCTGAGACATGTTTCCAACCAACTGCTGAAAGTCCTGATGTGTTCACATGTAATCCAGTCGTCGTACTGCTCCGGGTGTTTGGAGCGCAGACTGTTCTTGTGTTCATCGACATACGGGGTCACCAAGGTAGAGTTCTGTAGAACTGTGTAGGGTGCTTGAGACCAAGAATATCCGTCCTTGCATATTATTGAGTCTCTTCCAAGAGTGCCTTTTCCAGTCAGTCTCCCCTCATACCGCGATTTAGGGAGACCTATCTTGTTAAGGCCAGGAATGAAGTCAACACAAAACCCGATAACATCCTCTGTTTGATGGCCCATGGAGATGCTTCCTTCTGGCCTAGCGCGGTTACGGACATATTTCTTTAGGACTCCCATGAACCTCTCAAAGGGGAACATATTGTGTAGAAATACGGGCCCCAGGATGACAATCTCGTCGACTAGATGAACTAGGACGTGCGTCATGATATTGAAGAAGGATGGTGGGAACACCAGCTCGAAACTGACAAGACATTGCGCCACATCACTCCTTAGCCTTGGTACGATTTCTGGATTGATCACCTTCTGAGAGATTGCATTGAGGAATGCACATAGCTTCACAATGGCTAATCGGACATTTTCCGGTAGAAGCCCCCTCAATGCAACCGGAAGCAGTTGCGTCATAATCACGTGGCAGTCATGAGACTTTAGGTTCTGAAACTTTTTCTCTGGCATATTTATTATTCCCTTTATATTCGACGAGAAGCCAATCGTGACCTTTATACTGAGTAGGCATTCAAAGAAGATTTCTTTCTCTTCTTTTGTAAGAGCGTAGCTGGCAGGACCTTTATACTGCTTCGGAGGCATGCCGTCTTTTTCGTGCAAACGTTGCAGGTCCTCTCGTGCCTCGGGTGTATCTTTTGTCTTCCCATACACGCCCAAGAAGCCTAGCAGGTTCACGCAAAGGTTCTTCGTCATGTGCATCACGTCGATTGAGGAGCGGACCTCTAGGTCTTTCCAGTAGGGTAGGTCCCAAAATATAGATTTCTTCTTCCACATGGGTGCGTGTCCCTCAGCGTCATTCAGAACAGCTAGTCCACCGGGACCCTTTCCAAAGATTACGTAGTGTAAATCATTGACCATAGCAAGCACGTGATCACCGGTGCGCATGGAAGGCTTCTTCCGGTGATCTGCCATGCCTTTTAAATGCTTGCCTTTCTTTCGACATTGATGGTTGGTCGGAAGAAATCGACGATGGCCCAGGTACACATTCTTCCTGCATTTGTCCAGGTATATACTTTCAGTGTCATCTAAACAGTGCGTGCATGCGTGGTATCCTTGGTTTGTCTGTCCTGAAAGGTTACTGAGAGTGGGCCAATCGTTGATGGTCACAAACATCAACGCCTTAAGGTCAAATTCCTCCTGTCTGTGCTCATCCCACGTACGTACACCGTTTCCGTTCCACGGCTATAAAAGTTCTTCAACTAATAGCCTTAGGTACAAATCAATTTCGTTGCCGGGTTGCTTAGGGCCTTGGATGAGAACTGGCATCATGCACATCCAAGGAGGAAGGTTATACATACATAGAGTCACGGGCCAGGTGCTGTGATTGCTGCTCTGCTCCCCGAAAGGATTAATGCCATCCGCGCTTAAAGGAAACCATACATTCCTTGGGTCCTTTGCAAACTCATCCCAGTACTTTCTCTCGATTTTTCTCCACTGCAACCCGTCAGCGGGTGCTCTCAACTTCCCATCTTTCTTTCGGTTCTCACTGTGCCATCGCTTCAACTTGGCATGCTCTTCGTTTCTGAACAGACGTTTCAACCGTGGTATTATAGGAGCATACATCACCTTCGCAGGAACCCTCTTCCTGAGGGGCTCGCCGTCAACATCACCAGGGTCATCTCGTCTGATCTTATACCGCAATGCAACGCATACCGGGCATGCGTTCAGATCCTTGTATGCACCGCGGTAGAGGATGCAGTCATTAGGGCATGCATGTATCTTCTCCACCTCCAATCCTAGAGGGCATACGACCTTCTTTGCTGCGTATGTACTGTCGGGCAATTCGTTATCCTTTGGAAGCTTCTTCTTCAATATTTTCAGTAGCTTCTCAAATCCTTTGTCAGCCACAGCATTCTCTGCCTTCCACTGCAGCAATTCCAGTACGGTACCGAGCTTTGTGTTGCCATCTTCGCAATTGGGGTATAACCCTTTTTTGTGATCCTCTAACATGCGATCGAACTTTAGCTTCTCCTTTTGACTAATGCATTGCGTCCTTGCATCGACAATGACCCAGCGGAGATCATCATCATCGGGCACATCGTCTGGTTCCTCTTGATCTTCGGCAGCTTCACCCGTGGCAGCATCATTGGGCACATCGTCTGGTTCCTCTTGATCTTCACCAGCTCCCCCCGTTGCAGCATCACCGTATTCAGAGGGCACATAGTTGTCATCATACTCTTCTTCTTCGCCGTCTTCCATCATAACCCCTATTTCTCCGTGCCTCGTCCAAACATTATAGTGTGGCATGAAACCCTTGTAAAGAAGGTGGGAGTGAAGGATTTTCCGGTTAGAGTAAGACCTCGTATTCCAAGATTCAGTGCATGGACAACACATAAAACCATTCTGCTTGTTTGCCTCAGCCGCATCGAGAAACTCATGCACGCCCTTAATGTACTCGCGGGTGTGTCTGTCACCGTACATCCATTGTCGGTTTATCTGCGTGCATTATATATAATTAAGTGTCCAAATTAATAGAAGTTCATCATCACATTAAAACCAAAGTGCATAATAATTCTCATCTAACAACATATAGCTCTCCAGAGCATCTAATTAATTAAACCATACATTGAAACTATGTAAAACATTTCAATGCGAAAACAAATGCGATCATAATCGCAACCAAGGTAACAATTGATCCAACGGCATAATGATACCAAGCCTCGGTATGAATTCCATATTTTCTAATCTTTCTAATCTTCAAGCGCATTGCATCCATCTTGATCTTGTGATCATCAACGACATCCGCAACATGCAACTCCAATATCATCTTCTCCTCCTCAATTTTTTTTATTTTTTCTTTCAACAAATTGTTTTCTTCTTCAACTAAATTTAACCTCTCGACAATAGGGTCGGTTGGCATTTCCGATTCACATACATCCTAGATAAATAAAATCTATGTCAGGCTGGTCGGCATAATTTTCATAAACAATAAATGAACCAATAGTTATAAAGATAATATACATACCAAATCCGAATCATAGACAGGACGAGGGCCGACGGGGGCGGATACCAAAACCATCGCACTATATAATATGCAATAATAAATGTAAGAAAATGATACAAGTATCTATCTAAACATACAAGTAAGAATATTTTTCCTTTCAGAAAGAAGATAAGAACAAGAGGCTCACCAAGGTGGTGTCGGTGATGAGATCGGCGCGGGTGATCGACGGCGGTGAAGACGGGGACGGGGCGTGACGGACTGCTAAATCTAGAAAAATCTCGAGGAAAATGGAGCTTGGAGGTCGAGCTTCGAGAGGAGAAAGCTTAAGTAGTGTGGCTCAGGCATTCCATCGAACACCTCATGTGCATAGGAGGTGAGCTAGAGCACCACAAAGCCCTCTCCCCCTCGGCCAAAAAAAACAGAGCACTGTGCTCTGCTCTTGCGCGAGGGGGTATATATAGGCACCTCATTGTCCCGGTTGATGACATGAACCGGGACTAAAGGGAAGCCTTTGGTCCCGGTTCAAGCCACCAACCGGGACCAATGGTGGTGAGCTAGGAGCGAGGCCCATTGGTCCCGGTTCGTCCCACCAACCGCGACCAAAAGGTCCAGACGAACCGGGACCAATGGCCCACGTGGCCCCGCCGGCCCCCTGGGCTCACGAACTGGGACCAATGCCCACATTGGTCCCGGTTCTAGACTGAACCGGGACTAATGGGCTGAGCCGGCCTGGACCATAGCCCTGTTTTCTACTAGTGATTATTTGATATATCAGGAAATGAACAAAGTTGCTGATATGGTGGATAATGATCGATTTAACTTACTTCTCGATCATTTGAGTCATGTCCGCATATTCCTGGGGATCTTTTCGTTTTGAGTCTAAGACAGTTACTAGTCCCTGCTCAAGCTTAATCTCTAGGAGAATATAGTGGTAACTGCACACACATGCATAACTCATCAATTACATTACTATAAGCTCGACTAATATATAAGGGAAACCGAATATGCACAAGACAGTAACACTCACTTGAAGTTGTAAGGAAAGAGTATTATATCTTTGTTTTCATTTATTACCAACGATCGTAGCAAGTTGGCCTCGGTATCTGCGGCATGAAATTTAACCTGAGTTGCATCTATGAGATATGTGTTAATGAACCCAATATCACCTACTTGTCTTTTCTTCAATTCGGCGATCTTCAATCTGCATAATATAGTGAGGATGATTATAAATACATGCAATGAAAGAGCTGAGCTATATAGAGAGACTTAATGACAGATGTAGTACTACTTACAGACAGTAGCAGGTGACCGTTGTTTTATCGAGGGCCAATTGATTGAAAAACTGAAAGAACTCCTCAAATGGAACAGGCAACAGTTCAATTCCAACGAGGCCATGCTCCTTTTTAACTTTCACATACAAAGTACTCCTCCCCCCAGAGTGTCTGCAGATTTTCAAGTACCAATCATGCAAAGTACCTCTTGACAATAGGGTCGGTTGGCATTTCCGATTCACATACATCCTACATAAATAAAATCTATGACACGTTGGTCGGCATAATTTTCATAAACAATAAATGAACCAATAGTTATAAAGATAATATATATACCACATCCGAATCATAGACAGGACGAGGGCCGACGGGGGCGGATACCAAAACCATCGCACTATATAAGATGCAATAATAAAAGTAAGAAAATAATAAAAGTATCTATGTAAACATACAAGTAAGAATATTTTTCCTTTCAGAAAGAAGATAAGAACAAGAGGCTCACCACGGTGGTGCCGGCGATGAGCTCGGCGCGGGTGATCGACGGCGGTGAAGACGGGGACAGGGCGTGACGGACCGCTAAACCTGGACAAATATTATGGAAAATGGAGCTTGGAGGTCGAGCTTGGAGAGGAGAAAGCTTAAGTAGTGTGGCTCGGGCATTCCATCGAACACCTTGTGTGCATAGGAGGTGAGCTAGAGCACCACCAAGCCCTCTCCCCCTCGGCCAGAGAAAAACAGAGCACTGGGTGCTCTGCTCGCGAGCGAGGGGTATATATAGGCACCTCATTGGTCCTGGTTGGTGACATGAACCGGGACTAAAGGGGAGCCTTTGGTCCCAGTTCAAGCCACCAACCGGGACCAATGGTGGTGGGCCAGGAGCGAGGTCCATTGGTCCCGGTTCATCCCACCAACCGGGACCAAAACGTCCAGATGAACCAGGACCAATGGCCCACGTGGCCCGGCCGGCCCCCTGGGCTCACGAACCGGGACCAATGCCCACATTGACCAATGGGCTGACCCGGCCTGGACCAAAGCCCTATTTTCTACTAGTGTATGGCATTTCCATAGCCATTCCGAGATATATTGCCATGCAACTTTCCACCGTTCCGTTTATTATGACACACTCCATCATTGTCATATTTCTTAGCATGATCATGTAGTTGACATCGTATTTGTGGCAAAGCCACCATTCATAATTCTTTCATACATGTCACTCATGAGTCATTGCACATCCCGGTACACCGCCGAAGTCATTCATATAGAGTCATATTTTTTTGTAAGAATCAAGTTGTAATTCATGAGTTGTAAGTAAATAAAAGTGTTATGATCATCATTATTAGAGCAGTGTCCCAGTGAGGAAAGGATAATGGAGACTATGATTCCCCCACAAGTAGGGATGAGACTCCGGACAAAAAAAATATAAAAAAAGAGGCCATAAAAAAGAGAGAAAGGCCAAAATAAAAAATGAGAGAAAAAGGGAGAAGGGACAATGTTACTATCCTTTTACCACACTTGTGCTTCAAAGTAGCACCATGATCTTCATGATAGAGAGTCTCTCATTATGTCACTTTCATATACTAGTGGGAATTTTTCATTATAGAACTTGGCTTGTATATTCCAATGATGGGCTTCCTCTGAATGCCCTAGGTCTTCGTGAGCAAGCGAGTTGGATGCACACCCACTTAGTTTCTTCTGAGCTTTCATATACTTATAGCTCTAGTGCATCCGTGGTTATATAGAGAGAATTAATGACAGAAGTAGTACTACTTACAGACAGTAGCAGGTGACCGTTGTTTTATCGAGGGCCAATTGATTGAAAAACTGAAAGAACTCCTCAAATGGAACAGGCAACAGTTCAATTCCAACGAGGTCATGCTCCTTTTTAACTTTCACATACAAAGTACTCCTCCCCCCAGAGTCTTTGCAGATTTTCAAGTACCAATCATGCAATCTTCGCATCATCGTTGATAGAGATCTTTCATCTTTGACGAGAGGCTTCCCGTACTCATATCTTTGTATCTGCACCTCCATGGGTTCATAATGTACATCGTCTGGCAGGTAATCGCCAAGAATTCTATAACCGGGCACCATCCTCGGATCATTACCGACGTTGTCGCTAGGCACCTTGAGCGGGGGGCACGATTGCTTCGCTTGTTCACTGAGCTGGGAAATTTGTTTCCTAGCTCGTCGTTCTTTAAGCCTTTGATCACTGACAGTACTTCCCGACCACTCCGCTTCGGCAAATTCCTTTCCAATAATGCGCTCATAGTTTCCTTTCGGTGGAGACTTGGGTGGTTTTGTCAGGGCAGCCAGAGTGCGCTTCGCTTTCACCGGATCTACCTTCTCCTTCGGAGGTGGATGTTTCTTTGCTTTCACACCTTCAAAGAAGTTCCTCAGTTCTTCTCGCGCGATCTCAGCGTTCTCCTCCGGGGTCCTCTCGTATGGTAACTTCTCTGGAGTCTTCAGAGAAGGACCGAATCTGTATGTCCTCCCGCCTCTAGCTGTACTGCTAGACGCCGGCAGAGCAGATGGAGCGGTTGTCTTCTTTACTTGCTTATGAGGCGGAGGAGAAGGACTACAACGGGCCGGAGCAGCCGGAGCGGCGGCAGGGCTCTTCCGCCCTTGCTGACGAGGCGGAGAAGGAGGAGGCTGGCTACTCAGGCGCGTCGGCACAGGCGGAGAAGGAGGCGGAGTGTCGCCAGGCGCTGGAGAAGGAGCCGGTCGAGTGCCCTGATCGTCACTTGCCGGAGGAGGAGGCGATGGAGGAGGCGGAGTGTCCTGACTCGTCGGAGGAGGATGCGGTGGAGGAGGCGGAGTGCCCTGACTTGCCGGAGGAGGAGGAGGAGGAGGCGGAGGCGTCCAGTTCGGAAGGTTGATGAGCTCCTTCCGCCATAGGCATGGAGTCTTCATAGCAGACCCCAGCCTAGTCTCCTTCTTCGCCGTCTTCCATCTTGATCTTCTTCGCCATAGGCATGGAGTGTTCAGAGCAGACCCCGGCCTAGTCTTCTTCTTCTCCGTCTGTCATCGTACTCTTCTTCTTTGCCGTCTTCCATCATAACCCCTATTTCTCTGTGCCTCGTCCAAACATTATAGTGTGGATGAAACCCTTGTAAAGCAGGTGGGAGTGAAGGATTTTCCGGTTAGAGTAAGACCTCGTATTCCCGCATTCAGTGCATGGACAACACATAAAACCATTCTACTTGTTTGCCTCAGCCGCATCGAGAAACTCATGCACGCCCTTAATGTACTCGCAGGTGTGTCTGTCACCGTACATCCATTGCCGGTTCATCTGCATGCATTATATATAATTAAGTGTCCAAATTAATAGAAGTTCATCATCACATTAAAACCAAAGTGCATACATAGTTCTCATCTAACAACATATAGCTCTCCAGAGCATCTAATTAATTAAACAATACATTGAAACTATGTAAAACATTTCAATGCGAAAACAAATGCGATCATAATCGCAACCAAGGTAACAAT